>NC_047034.1:30908477-30922327 GCF_011762595.2 Tursiops truncatus | reverse complement strand
TGTTTGTTTGTTTGGCTGTGCCGGGTCTTAAGTTGCAACATGCCAGATCTTTTAGTTGTGGCATGTGGGCTCTTAGTTACGGCAGGCACGTGGGATCTAGTTCCTTGAGCAGGGATCGAATCCAAGCCCCCTGCATTGGGAGCACATAGTCTTAACTGCTGGACCGCCAGGGAAGGTCCAAGCATTATTTTAAAAACTATATTTACAAAATGGATCTCACATGCTACCTAGGGTGTGCACACAAACTTCAGAGGCCTGGACTATGCAGAGCCAGTTGGATGTGCCTTGGGAAGATAATGGTTTGACATCTAAGCACAAGTACTGTCTTAAAGATATTCAATTCTTTATATTCATAAAGTAAATTTTGGTAACAGGGAACACTGTAAATGAAAAAAGTCTTATTACATTCTTGAAAAAATAAAAGACTCAAAGTGCCTTTGACACTCTAAAAGGAAAATCATTAGTGTCATTTTTCTATTAACAATAACTTATAAAAGCTCCAAGCAGAAACAACAGCAATCACTTGCACAGTGCTTAGTATGCGCCAGGCACTATTTATACAAATGAGTTCAGTTAAACCTCATAATGAGGCATAGAGGTTAAGTGATTTGCCTATGGTCACTAGCTATGAAATGGGAGAAAGGGAATTTGAACCTAGGCCATTTGGCTTTGGCACCAAAGTTCTTGGCTGTTTTCTACCTCAGGGGTCAATGGACTTGCCCTGTATACGTTCAAAGAATTTTTCAATTTTTAAAATCTAAATTTAAACATTTCCAGATTTGTGGGATATACAGTTTCTGTTGCAACTACTCTGCCCCACTGGCGTAGGGTGAAAGTAGCCATAACTACCATGTAAACAATGGGTGCGACTATGTTCCAAAAAAACTTCCTTTACAAAACCAGGCGACGGGCTGGATCTGGCCCACCAGCCATAGATTACCTATCCCTGATCTGTACCATCAAACTATTAAAAAGGCTTCATGTCAAATTATTAAATAACTTTAGGCCTAAATACAGTCATTATAACCACTGTAAAGTTGTTAAGGCATTATTTTAAAAACTGTATTTACAAATTGCTGATGTACTGATTTTTATTAGTTTAAAAACTACAGCAGCTAATAAACACTTGATTCATTTAAGTCTTGAAGACTGTAACGGCATAGTTTCTTCACAGTATTACAATAAATATTTTCAGTAACTAAAATACATAAAAGTATTATTAGGTATTATATATTAAATCTCTTATTTCTAAAATTAAGTGGAGTATCTTTACTAAATTGTAGAATCCCAAACTGAAAACTGGTCATATTCTTTCAGCAAAATGAAAGCTGCACTCACATGTATCAAAAGACAAAAATTAGGGTTTCCCTGGTGGCGCAGTGGTTGAGAGTCCACCTGCCGATGCAGAGGACACGGTTCATGCCCCGGTCCAGGAAGATCCCACATGCCGCGGAGCGGCTAGGCCCGTGAGCCATGGCCACTGAGCCTGCGCGTCTGGAGCCTGTGCTCCGCAACGGGAGAGAGGCCACAAGAGTGGGAGGCCCCCGTACCGCAAAAAAAAAAAAAAAAAAAAAAAGACAAAAATGAACTGCCATCTGTATCAATATATTAATGTGCTTCAATCACATATGTTTTCATGAAAGTTTAAACATAAAATCACTTTAAGATCTAGGCCATGTGATCTGCTCCCTGCCATGTCAGATTACACCCCATGAAGTTTACTTAACTTGTCTTAAGTGTGATAGAATTCTTTATACCTTGAAAAATAACTAAAAGGAAAAAAACACACACACAATAAGATGAAGAGCCTATACATTTGTCAATCTTGACTTATTTGCTTTTCTTGAGTCAATTGGAGGTTTATAGCCACATTCTCAAAATCATTAACTACAATCTTCCCAAACAGGTAATTGACGAACAGATGCATTCTAAAACTTGTCAGTAACAAAGTGTTATTCCAGTTTATTGCAACAGTTTAATTCTATTTAGATACTAAAACTGAATACACTGAATACTGCAAACTTTATTCCCAACCACTCAGCAAAGTACTACATATCTTTTCAGATATAGGAAAAAAAGGAAAAAAATAAAAAGCATAAGATTCTTCCTATTTTCATTTCCAAAGATACATCCCAATGTTGTTTATCAATCAGTGATTTAAAAGTCAACTATAAACCCAGTATTTTATTAGGTGCTATGCAGTATACTAGAGCAATATAAGAGAGAGGACCTCAAGCTCTCTGTTCCCTCAAATTGAAAGGCAGTCTTCCTGACCCCTCCAGACCACTACTGGACACAGGGAACACACACTAATGTTTCAGGACACCAACCAACAGTCACGTGCTTTTTGATTAGTTCCATGACACACCCCCACTAACACCACTGAGTTTGCTGCTCCTACGGGACATTACATGTATTTCCTCTTTTAACACATACCACAGTGCATCATAATTATGATTGCAGCTAGATGTTCTAACAATTTAAAGAGAATGATGACTTTTTTGCTCTTTACATCTTGCTATTTCCCTTCCCATAATATTTCTTGAGAAAACCATAAAAATATAGACAAACAAAAAAAACAGAAAATATACAAAATGTGTGGTTTGTGGCTTAACACAAAGTTAAGTAAAATTAGTTCTGACAGTATCCAGCATGACAAAATTTCATGGTACAAATGAGAACAGACCAAGGTTTGAGCAGGTACAGGAGACAATCCAGGCATGAACAACACCAAGAAAAGGTAGACAGGAAGTAACATGGTGTGTAGGAAATCACAAAACCAGTCTGATGGGAAGAGACTTAAACAAGACTGAAACTCACTTTCTAAACCTCCATCTCTAATTGGACAATTCGCAGGACACAGGTGCACCAAAGTGGCCAATTTATTCAATCCCTTTAAAATGGAGGAAGAGTTTAAAATTTTACTGGTTTAGTTTGCCCCAACAGCAACTATCAAATGTCGGCAGGACACAATGAAGGCTTACCATTGTTAACACAGTTAAGTCTCTCTCTCACAACTAGCCCACTTAGCTCCAGGTTCCTTAGCGCACCCGACGCACTTACACAGCATTTAAGAGCTTTACACAGCTGGAGGTCACATCTTTATTTCTTATCGCAGGAACACGACTTCTGTAAACTTTATTTCTGCCAGAATCTAAAGCAAAATTATTGTAAAATAAGTGGTTTAAACCATACATTTTATCATCATTAAAAAGCATTAAAAAAAAAAGCACCTGCTCTGTGCTAAGGATTAGAAACGACTCCTGCCCTTAAAGCCTTCATTAAGGAGGGAGATGTGTAAACTCAAAATTTCAATCACATGAGATAAAGAAACATAACCTTTATGCACAGAGGTTCCTTTGGAGGCAGAATGTTATATCCAAGTGATGGCTTCATGATAACCCTGAAGCAGAATCTAGAAAGATGAGGCTATGCAGAGTTGGAGGAGGAGGTGCATTAACTGCAGAGGGAGCACCTGTGCAATGACACTCAAGGCTGACACCGGCTGGGCACAGTAAACACTGCATGTGGCGATGACTAAAGGGCAGGGGTCCAAGTGTGAGAAGAGACAGAAATGAAAATAGAGATGTTGGCCCAAGCAAGCCTGGGAGAGAGCATGGCTTGTATCCCACAGGTGATGAGGCCTGGGGCTACCACTGGCTGAGTAAGGGTGCCTCCTTAGAAAAAGGAGCCACGCTGCTGAAGGACCAATTAGATAAAGGGAGTGACCACAGAAAGCTCCGCTTCCTCAGGACCAAAGAGCCCCATGAGGCTTGGCCAAGCACAGTTCACACTACACGCCTCTGTGCAGAGCACACGCTGGGCGGCTAGTATGTACTAACTCTGTGTGGGCAAGCCATTAGCAGCATTATTTTAGGCGTATCTTTTCATGTTAGAAGATCACTCAACCCCAGTAGGCAGATGAACTTAGAGGAACTGAGTCCAGGGGCCGCGAAACCACCCAGGAGCTTCTGTCATAGTCCGGGCAAAATGTAATATGGATGAAGAAGCAAATTTAGGAGGAGGCCAAAATCTACAAGCTGGACCCACTGGATTGAAGACATAAAGAAAGTTCAGTGAAGAAACTCTGAAGAGAATGGGCTCTGCAATAAATTTTTCTTAAATTCAATGTAAAATATTCGGCAAAATTAAGAACAGTAGCCTTTAAGGTCCCTTCCAGCTAGAATTTATTTTGATTTCTACATTATTACTTTGGTTAAGTAAAGTCCCATCAGAGGTACAGAACAGTTCCTACACCTGAATGGGATGCAAAGAATAATCTGACTTCTCTTCACCAGGGGATGAGTTGAACTGTCTTTGCAGGAGAGATAACAGATGGTGTGAACCCCAGATCCTAAAAAAGGGGCCAGGCACACAATAAGTATTCAGCTTTTTGAAAACAAATGAACAATCATTTCCTCTCCTAGATCTTCACCCCCTTTCTCTGCTGGCTACTTTCTCTCAGCTTATTAACACCCTCAAATATACCCACATAAAAAACTCTCAGACCTATGATTCTCTGTATCATCTTGTGGGTAACCTAAGTATCTCCCATGCCTTCAAACACCTGTCCTCCCACAAAGCCCAGATCTGTACCTTAGGCCCAGACCCGTCTACCAGGCCCCTCTAAAGCACTGAAGATGAAGTAAGATCCTCTCCCCACCCCCAATCCCTTCCTACTGTGCTCTGTAGCTCACAAAAAGATGCAGCTGTAAACTGTCACCCATGCTTGCTGCCCTCCCTTTTCTAACTGGTCACCAGGCCCCACCAATTCTGTCTCTGATCTCCAAAACCCAGTCCAACCTTTTATAACTTAAGTGGGACCCTTAGATTACAATTCACCCTGCACCCAATCAACTGCCTTCCACATGGAGGTCCGAGAGAGCCTCAAAACCAGAAGTGCATCTCACTGTTCTTCAGTGTTTCCCACAGCCTTCAGGATAAACATCTAAACTTCTGACAGGACAAACAAGGCCCTGTTCTGTCGGGCCCCAGTAGGTTTCCAGTATCAACTCTCATTTCTTGCCCAAACCCTGAGTTCCAGTCCTGTACCTTAGTTTTTCCATGTTTTCTTATATTTCTCAAACTCTGACACACACTGCTCCCTCCTGCTACCCCAGGAGTTTCTACATATCATTAGAAAGGATGGCACCTCCTCCAAGAAGCCTACCTTGAACTTTCCCTTCCAAGTTTCTGTGCTCTGCAAAGGGGAAAGATGGGGGTGGGGAGGGATAAATTTGAAATTTGGGATTAACATATACACACGACTATATATAAAATAGGTAATCAACAAGGACCTACTGCATCGCACAGGGAACTCTACTCCATATCCTGTAACAAACTGTATGGGAAAAGAATCTGAAAAAGAATGGATATATGTAAAACTGAATCACTTTGCTGTACACCTGAAACTAACACAATGTTGTAAATCAACTATCCTCCAATATAAAATAATAATTAAATTAAAAAAAAAAAGATTTTGCGCTCTGTAGCACCAGAACTCACTTCTTCCAGAGCACTGACTACTGTGCTTGTGTTTACCTGCCGCCCTGTAGAAGAGAAGATTACCTAGGGCAGAAGCATCGTCTCCAGCAGCCCTTGGTTCTGACAACTCATTCAAGTTCCAGGATACTTTACACACATAACCTGCTTAATTAATTCTAAGAACCCACAGAAAGAGTGGTTTTTAAAGTCATTTTACAAGTGTGGGGATTGCAGTTCAAAAGTAACCTGCCCAGGCCACAGAGAGCATAAGCCCTGGAATTCAAACCCTAAGGCTGCCTTCACACCGGTGCTCTTTCCACTACATGATACGACTATTGAAAAAAGATTTTTTTTTCCTGAGCCCTGTTTTAATGGAAAGGAAATGAAGCGGGGATATACGCATTTCCTAATCGCTTTGGTGTGTACCAGGCAAAGTCATTCAACAGACCAGGTAACATCTGTGCAACAATTAACGATGCTCCAAACTGTGCTCAGTGTACTACATTGTAGAACCTACAAGCATGAACAGTGCATCCTTGTAACCGCCACAGAGACTGGGTCCTATTAAGCCCATGCTACAGATGAGAACACTGAGACCTTGAAGCCTTAAGGCACTAGGCCGGGGTCACCGAGCTGGCAGGAGTCCTAGGTCGCACGCCCCGCCTACTGCACGCACACCCGGGAACTGGGCACCGGTTCTAGTGCCCACCCTCCACCTTGTACCATCTAAAACTTCACTTCGTAGCGCCCACACGACAGCCCCTGGAAGCGCGAAGTACAAACTTGTCTCGCCAAGCCGTGGCTGGAAGAAGCTTTGGATACAGATTAGGGGCAGAGGGCGCTCAGGAGCGGCGCCCAGTCCACCCCGTGGAGGCGGTCGGCATTAACTCCAGCAGGCTCTCCTGCAGGGAAGCGGGCAAGGCGGGCAGAGGCACCGAACCCTGCAGCGCGCACAGGTCCTCAGAGCGCGAGAAGAAGTCGGCCGCGCTCTCCCGGCCCAGCTTCACCGAGTGATCATGGCCCGAGCGCGGCCTCGGGAACGCTGGCTGCGGACACGATGCCCACACCCGCCTGGGGCCCCGGCTCACCTCCCGGCCCCTCGGGCGCTCACCGCCCGGCGGCTGCGGCCCCGCAGCGTGCGCAGGACCGGAGTCGCAGCCAGAAGACATAGGGCCACGGGCTCCAGCTAGGCCGGCCCCTCCATGCCGCGCTCCGGAGCCCACGCACGGCCTGGTGTTGGCGCGGGCATCAACGCCCTCCCGAGCCGCGGGGTTGCGGTTTAAGCCTCCGGGCGGGCCCGTGGGGGCGGGGCTCGAGGACTTCTGCGCGTTCGCCGTGCGTCCGCAAGCAGACCTGCCTCCCATGACAACGCGGCTTGAGAAGCAGCACGCAGCCCCGCCTCCCATGACGACGCGGCCTAGCTTGAGGAGCAGTCGCGGGAGCTTTGAGACTAGGGCGGCGCGAAAGGTAGGAGGTGTGGAGGGTTTGGGGTTTACAAAAAACGTTTGCTGACTGGTCCAAACAAAAGTGAGACATGGTTGTAAAAGTAGTTAAACTCCGGCTGTCTGTGCTCGCCCCGCCCAGGAGAGAGCGTGCACTCTCTGAGGGACACAGGAAAGGCTGAATGAACGTCCGCCTGTGGTCCGTTACATGGTGCACGGGTGTGTGAATTTCTGCGGAGAGCTCTTAATTTCTGTAGTTTCTGCTGACTTGACACGGTGGTTGGCAAATGCTGACGTGTTCCATGCATTCAGGACCTGATCGTGGTTACTAATAATCACCTTGTTTCGTACTGACACCTCCACAGAGAATTTCCTACTGAATATCCACTTTACAGAAGAGAAACTGAGGCGTAGGAAGTGAAGTGACTGAGTGAGAGGAAGGATTCAGACAATTGGTGTTAGTAAATTAACCTTGCAAGGAGGCCGTTAGACGGCGGTGGCTCTAGTGATGCGACTGCCTATGTAAAACAACCAAAATCTAAGCCTGTCAACGCCTCAGGGTGACGAAAACCGCTGAGGACAACCAGTTACAAACCACCAACTAGGCGTTAAAGCCATAGCAAATCAGTCGTTTCCTTGCTTTGCTTCTGCCCTTTTAAAATAAACATCTCTGCAGCTCCTGTGGCTGGAGTGCTCCTCACCTCTTCCGCTTTGTGGTGCCTGAATTAAATCTATTTTTGCTCACATAAAGTGTTAAAATTTTAAATATGCCTCAGTTTGTCTTCTAAGATTGGCCGTAGAAGTTGGATTTGTGTCCAGTTTCTAGAACAGTGGTCGTCCTCTGGTCAGGCCTTAGGCGTTACGTGTACAACGTTCCTCTTCTACCACCACCTTCTGGATGCCTCCACCCACTACCAGCTACCGCGCATCAGATCCCCTAGATGTGGTCAGCAATGGCTTTCACATGCAGCGTGCTCACATTATAACATCGCAGACACTCCTCCGTCCTCCAGCCAGTGTGTGAAGTGAAACATTACCATTCCCATTGAAGAGTCTGGTGTGACCACTTTCCCAAACACAGCCACTCCCCAGCTGACCCTGGGTAACCACTCTTCTGAACTTGGTCTCCATCACTGGCATGGATGTCTTTCTATGTAGGCTACATTTTTAAGTATTCTTAAACTGCATATAGTATTCTATTTTGTTTTCTCTTGTTACTTGCTTTATTTAGTGTTATCTTTTCTAGATTCATCCATGCTGACACGTAAAGATCTGTCTAGTTCATGTACTTTCCTCGCTATGTAGGATTCCCATGTAGGGAAATACAATAATTTATATGTGCATTTTCCTGTTGATGGACATTTAAATTGTTTCGGATTTTAAGTATGATTTCTTTTTTAAAAAAGTTTTATATACTTTTTAAAGGTTACTTTACATTTACAGTTGTTACAAAACATTGGCTATATTCCCTGTGTTGTACAATACATCCTTGAGCCTGTCGTACACCCAGTAGTTTAGATCTCTCACTTCCCCACCCCTGTATTGCCCCCTCCTCCCCCTCCGCACTGGCAACCATTAGTTTGTTCTCTATATTGGTGACTCTCCTTCTTTTTTGTTATATTCGGTCGATTGTTGTATGTTTTAGATTCCATATATAGGTGATACCCTACAGTGTTTCAGAGTTCAAAAGACTCTCACGACAGAAGCCAAAAGGCAAGAGCCGTTTTACATTGATAAAAAGCATTTTAACTATGTAGAAGCAGAAAATGAAAAGAAAGAACTTTGCATTAAATTTAATAAAAGTTCAGGGAGATCTTTGTGGTATATTAGTGAACTTATTTGTGGAAATTTAGCCATGTACCTTGTGTTGAAGAGGTACCAAGAGTTCAAGAACTCTCACAATTTGAGTACACTATTGCCTTACATGTAGGCATGGTGGCAGCCATTCACATAACAATGATTTGGAGGATGTTGTGTTAGTCAGCTCTTGCTCTGATAATGCTTTGGAAGAAATCAACCCAAAACTCAGTTACATAAACAAGAATTTATTTTTCTTGGACCTATGGGCTAGCTGCAGTGGCTCTCTTTTAGACCTCTAGATGGCTGGTTTTGCTCCGTGTTTTGGATCAGTTTGAGGTCTGTAACACACATCTTCCTCTGGAGCCCAACTGTGAGGCCGCAGCTCCCAGGCCTGTCTTCTCACAAAGTTCACTGAAACATAAGAGGTGAGCCCAACTGCACAAGCCCATTTAAGCCCTCTGCTGCTCATTGAAGGCCATCATGTCTGCTCACACTTCATTGGCCAAAACATGTCACAGATCTAAGCTGTATTTAGAATATGTGTATTTGTTTAAAGTTGGGTGCCCTCACAGAAGAATATTGCATTTTGGACAGTGTTACCTTAGCATTTTCATTGGCATTTGCAAACGTGATAAACGCCATGTGCACTTTTTCACCTTTGAGAACTTTTTGAAATTATGGGACCATTTCTATTGGAAAAGAGGAAGGTACACTTTAGAACTCAACTCTAGTTATGGCATTGCTGGGAGAAGAATTGATGAGATAAAGTCAGTACAAGTGAAAGATTTGGGATTCACATATTCATCATTAACATAAGCATTCTACAGAACATTCCTGAAGAATTGTGATGCTTGCTTTATGTGATTTCTATCATAAATCATTAGAATTTGACCAAGACACTTCAGTAAAACATACATCATACAGCACATCGCATTTTAGTTTTTCCTACCACTCCACAACTTATCATCAATACTTTACCATAACTCAGAAACAGAAATAGAAACTGAGTGAATTCATTGTTAGCGGACGGGCTTCACAAGCAATACTAGTGGAAGTTCCTCAAATGATAGCAGACAGTAACTCAAGCCATAAAAACAAAACAAAGAATGCTGACTAGAGCTGTTGTGTAGTGAATTATAAAAGATACTGTAATTTCAAATTTCTTCTCCTTTCTTCTATTAACTAATTTAAAAAGTAAGTGCCTAAAAATATGACTATATTTGGATTTTTCTCTATATAACATAAATATATTTGATGATATGGCACAAAGAAGGCAGTGAGAGCAAAGCTGTATTAGAATAAAAATTACAGTAGATCATAAGCTGAATCCGCAGGAAGAAAGGAAGAGAACCAGAAATGGTAAATAGATTAACCCAACAAATTCAAAAATATTTATTTGCTTTACTTTCTTCTCTAAGCTCCTTGAAAAGATAAGCTTGTGAGAAGTAATAATTATAATAATATGTTGTTACGTATGTAACATATATAAATGTAATAAAAACAAAAAAAGGGGAAGGAATACAGCTCTATAAAAGTACAGTTTCTGTTTCTCACTGGAATGAAGCTAGTAAAAATCTGAAGAGATTCTGAGAAGATGTATTACATAAGCCCTAGTGCAGCCATTACTCAAACAATGTCGTTAAAAATCATTAAAGGAATTACATGTTACAGTAGAAAATATCTACTTACTATAAAAGGAAAATGGAGGAACAACAACAATAACAATAAAACAAAAACATGAGACATGTAGAAAACCAAAGGTAAAATGATAGACATAAATTAATCCTACCATATCAATAATAAAAAGTAAATGTAAATGTATTAAACAATACAATCAAAAGGCAGATATTGTCAAACTGGGTTTTAAAAAATGTTTTCTATAGGAGACACTCCTTGGATTCAAAAGTCTAATGTGTACAAAGTAAAAGGATGAAAAAATATACATCATGCAGATAGCAACCGTAAGCATTGCTGAAGTGGCTATACTAATACCAGAAAAAATAGACTTTAAAACAAACAAAAAAGTTACTAGATATGAAAAGGGACATTTTATGATAAAGAAAGGGAAGATACAAAAATTTTTAACATATTTGCCCTGAATAAGGTAAAACCAAAATACATGAAGAAGAAAATACCAAAATCCATGAAGAATTGAAGGAAGAAATAGATAATTGCACAACATTACATACGGGCTTCAGTACTCCACAGTCAATAATGGATAGAACAGTTAGTCAGAAGATCAACAATGATATAGAAGACTTGGACAAGACTATGAATTAACAAGACCTAATAGATGTTTACAGAACACTCAACCAAACAGTAAAATACTCATCCTGCTCAACTACATGTGAAACGTTTTCCAGCATAGATGACATGCTAGGCTGTAAGAGAAGAGATTGAAACCCACGTACATTGCTGGTGGGAATGTAAAATGGTGCGGCCATTTTACAAAACAGCTTGAGAGTTCCTGTAAGTGTTTAAACATAGAGTTACCCTATGACCCAGCAGTTCCACTACTAAATATATACCTAAGAGAAATAAAAACTTATGTCTGCACAAAAGCTTTTATGTGAATTTTCATAGAAGCATATTTCTAAAAACAAAAATTAGAAATAATTCAAATGTCAATCAGATAAATGAATAAACAAAATGTGGAATATCCATACAATAGAATAGCATTAAGCTATAGAAAGGAATAATATATTGATCCATGTTACAACATGGATGAACCATGAAAGCATTATGTAAAGTAAAAGCAGCCACTCACAGAAGATCACATATTGTATGGTCCCATTTATATGAAATGCCCAGAATAGCAAATCTGTGGAGACAGGAAGTAGATGAGTGGTTGCCTAGGGCTGAGAAGGTTGAGGAGATTGATAAAGCTTGTTAATGTGTAATGGGTTTTTTGTGGGGGGACAGAAATCTGAAATTGGATTGTTGTGATGGTTACACAAGTCTTTTAGTGGTTACACTGAGAACCACTGAATTGTATACATTAAAGTGTTAAAATTATGCTATGTAAATTACATCCCAATAAAGCTGTTAAAATTATGATAATTTTATATTTATAAATTTGAAAATTCATCCAAAATGACAAATTCTTTAAAAATGCAAGCTAACAAGAGTAACCCAAGAAAGAAAAAATATCTAAAAAACCTATATCTACGCAAAAGTTGTTTGTATAATTAAGTACCTTTACAGAAAATGATTTCCAGGGATAAATGGCTTTCCAAGTAAATTCTTCCAAATATTTAGGGAAGAAATGTTGGTAACCTTACATAAAAATCTTCCAGGAAACAGAAAAGTATATATTGCTTAAAATATTTATAAGGCCAACATAAGCTTCAGATCAAAACTAAAAAGAATATTACAAGAATAGAATCACAGGCCAGTTTCTCTTTTGAACATGCATGCAAAATGTGTAAACAGAAGCACAAACTGTATCCATGGTATGTAAAACAATCATATATCACAGTCAAAGTAGCTTTATTCTAGTAATGCAAGGTTGGTTTAATGTTCAAACATGAAACTGATCCCAGGAATGAATTAGAGTGGGAAAAAAAGTCATTTAAAGCAGAAGTCTTGGGACTTCCCTGGTGGTCCAGTGGTTAGAACTTGGCGCTTTCACTGCTGGGGCCCTGGGGTCCAATTCCCGGTCAGGGAACTAAGATCCTGCAAGCCATGAGGCAGGGCCCCCCCCCCAAAAAAAAGAAAAAAAAGAAGACTTAACCAGGAGAAGCACAAGATCGAATAAACATAACAGATAACACCTTATGAAAAGTAGGTGAAGATTATGGAATATTCTAAAATTTTAAAACAAAATGAAAAATTTAAAGATTCAAGAGGATGTGACAAATATTGTACATAGGCAAAAAATAAAATAAAATATACAGATGATGGGAGCCCAAAAATCCAGATGCCCATGTCCTGTTCTGAAGATTCTCATCAATGGGTTATGGATTTCCTCTATGTTTAGAAACCTACAGGTGTTCTAAAACAGAAACTAACACACCATTGTAAAGCAATTATACTCCAATAAAGATGTTAAAAAAAACACAACCAAACAAACCTACAGGTGATTCTGATACGATTCACAGACAATGTAAAGATCCTGCTTTACAGGAAATAATACCAGATTATTTTGTTATTTTATAGTTATATTAATAGGTTGTACTATTGACTGATAAGTCTGATGTCAAAATGCACTCCCCACTAGGGATAAAAAAGGACTAATAGTCTCTATTGCTACTTGGTGGCAGCATGCATGTATTGCAAGGGCAATTATTGAAGGAATCCAAATGAGTGGAACATTTTAGAATTGGAAGACTACATACAGATCATCTAGTCAAGCTTCCAACTATTATAGTTGTGAAAACTAAGGCCCATATAAAAGAAATGATTTATCTCCAAAGAGCGTTAGTGAAAGAGTATGAAATTAAAAATATCTCTAAACTTTTAATTTAGTGCTGTTTTTATTAATCTCAAGTATTAGCTTAAACTTCAGTGTGACAGATTTGGGATTGAATTCTTGCTCAACTTTACTGATTGTGTGCCTTTTAGTTACTAAAACACTTTTTAAATTTTTTAAAAATAGATTTATTTATCTTTGGCTGCGTTGGCTCTTCCTTGCTATGTGCGGGCTTTCTCTAGTTGCAGTGAGCGGGGGCTACTCTTTGTTACAGTGCGTGGGCTTCTCATTGTGGTGGCTTCTCTTTGTTGCTGAGCGCGGGGTCTAGGTGTGTGGGCTTCAGTAGTTGTGGTTCACGGGCTCTGGAGTGCAGGCTCAGTAGTTGTTGCGCATGGTCTTAGTTGCTCCGTGGCATGTGGGAGCTTCGCGGACCAGGGCTCAAACCCGCGTCCCCTGCACTGGCAGGCAGATTCTTAACCACTGCGCCACCAGGGAAGCCCTACTATAACACTTTTAACTCCCTTTTCACATATGTAAAATGGTGAGCCTTGGCTGATATAGAATATGAGATAATCTAGCACTGTTCTTAACACATACACGTAGTTAATATTTTTTGGCTTCTCATCCCTCTTAAACAGCCTCTATCCTCTTAACAATGAAAGTGTCTTTCAGCTAGCAAAGCACCCCAGAGCTGACCACATTCTGGCAAGTGA
>NC_047034.1:30763269-30908378 GCF_011762595.2 Tursiops truncatus | reverse complement strand
GGGTACCCCCCCCCCCCCCCCCCCCCCCCCCCCCCCCCCCCCCCCCCCCCCCCCCCCCCCCCCCCCCCCCCCCCCCCCCCCCCCCCCCCCCCCCCCCCCCCCCCCCCCCCCCCCCCCCCCCCCCCCCCCCCCCCCCCCCCCCCCCCCCCCCCCCCCCCCCCCCCCCCCCCCCCCCCCCCCCCCCCCCCCCCCCCCCCCCCCCCCCCCCCCCCCCCCCCCCCCCCCCCCCCCCCCCCCCCCCCCCCCCCCCCCCCCCCCCCCCCCCCCCCCCCCCCCCCTCCCCCCCCCCCCCCCCCCCCCCCCCCCCCCCCCACCCCCCCCCCCCCCCCCCCCCCCCCCCCCCCCCCCCCCCCCCCCCCCCCCCCCCCCCCCCCCCCCCCCCCCCCCCCCCCCCCCCCCCCCCCCCCCCCCCCCCCCCCCCCCCCCCCCCCCCCCCCCCCCCCCCCCCCCCCAGCCCCCCCCCCCCCCCCCCCCCCCCCCCCCCCCCCCCCCCCCCCCCCCCCCCCCCCCCCCCCCCCCCCCCCCCCCCCCCCCCCCCCCCCCCCCCCCCCCCCCCCCCCCCCCCCCCCCCCCCCCCCCCCCCCCCCCCCCCCCCCCCCCCCCCCCCACCCCCCCCCCCCCCCCCCCCCCCCCCCCCCCCCCCCCCCCCCCCCCCCCCCCCCCCCCCCCCCCCCCCCCCCCCCCCCCCCCCCCCCCCCCCCCCCCCCCCCCCCCCCCCCCCCCCCCCCCCCCCCCCCCCCCCCCCCCCCCCCCCCCCCCCCCCCCCCCCCCCCCCCCCCCCCCCCCCCCCCCCCCCCCCCCCCCCCCCCCCCCCCCCCCCCCCCCCCCCCCCCCCCCCCCCCCCCCCCCCCCCCCCCCCCCCCCCCCCCCCCCCCCCCCCCCCCCCCCCCCCCCCCCCCCCCCCCCCCCCCCCCCCCCCCCCCCCCCCCCCCCCCCCCCCCCCCCCCCCCCCCCCCCCCCCCCCCCCCCCCCCCCCCCCCCCCCCCCCCCCCCCCCCCCCCCCCCCCCCCCCCCCCCCCCCCCCCCCCCCCCCCCCCCCCCCCCCCCCCCCCCCCCCCCCCCCCCCCCCCCCCCCCCCCCCCCCCCCCCCCCCCCCCCCCCCCCCCCCCCCCCCCCCCCCCCCCCCCCCCCCCCACCCCCCCCCCCCCCCCCCCCCCCCCCCCCCCCCCCCCCCCCCCCCCCCCCCCCCCCCCCCCCCCCCCCCCCACCCCCCCCCCCCCCCCCCCCCCCCCCCCCCCCCCCCCCCCCCCCCCCCCCCCCCCCCCCCCCCCCCCCACCCCCCCCCCCCCCCCCCCCCCCCCCCCCCCCCCCCCCCCCCCCCCCCCCCCCCCCCCCCCCCCCCCCCCCCCCCCCCCCCCCCCCCCCCCCCCCCAGCCCCCCCCCCCCCCCCCCCCCCCCCCCCCCCCCCCCCCCCCCCCCCCCCCCCCCCCCCCCCCCCCCCCCCCCCCCCCCCCCCCCCCCCCCCCCCCCCCCCCCCCCCCCCCCCCCCCCCCCCCCCCCCCCCCCCCCCCCCCCCCCCCCCCCCCCCCCCCCCCCCCCCCCCCCCCCCCCCCCCCCCCCCCAGCCCCCCCCCCCCCCCCCCCCCCCCCCCCCCCCCCCCCCCCCCCCCCCCCCCCCCCCCCCCCCCCCCCCCCCCCCCCCCCCCCCCCCCACCCCCCCCCCCCCCCCCCCCCCCCCCCCCCCCCCCCCCCCCCCCCCCCCCCCCCCCCCCCCCCCCCCCCCCCCCCCCCCCCCCCCCCCCCCCCCCCCCCCCCCCCCCCCCCCCAGATAACTTCACTACCGGACCACCGAGACCGCCCTAAGCTTTTATTGAACGTAATGCAACGCTCTTTCTATTCGTTCTCTGTTTCTACGTGGGTAAAATGCTTTCCGTCCTCTAAAAGGATGGAAATCGGCACAAAACACTCTGTGGATAGTTGTTTTTCACAAAGGAAAATCACAAACGAAACAGGCATTTCGCCGGGTGTAGAGCACTAACGCCCCTAGTGCCTCTCAATGCCAAGTGGACAGAGGCACTTCATTAAATATCGAATCCCAGCTCTCTCCGCTTGAGAGGGAGAGCAAGCCATTCTCAGGTGGAGGAGGGATGTTTTCAGCAGCTATCTGCAACATTCTGTGGACCTGGCCCTGTGTAGCTACAAAGAAACCCTTTGTCTGAGGAAACTAACTAAAGAAACTTGAAGTGGAGGAAGAGAGAAAGAATGAGACAACACCCTCATCTCGGTGACTCATCCACTTATTCGTTCACTTACCAAATCAAATATCCACTACGCGTAGAGAGTCCTGGGCTGAAAACCCGCACAGAACACGGAGACGTACCCCCATTCGCAGGGAGGTTAGATACCAGAGAGGGAGACAAGATGTAGATTACCTTACGGCAGTTCCGCACATGTCCTGTTGAAGTGTTTGCAGCTTCAGGGAGAGAAGGGATCCAGAAATCGCTTGGATTCTCAGTGAAGTCTTCCCAGAGAAGGAGGTGCAAATAGGCGGACTGGAAGAAACAAAAAAATTAACCTCGTGTGGTAGATATGAAACGGAGCAGAGGTTCACAGATATTTAGACCCCGTTCTTTCTTGAAACGTCTAGAAAGTGAAACTGAAGCCAAATTACGGAGGGCCTTGAGTGTCAGTCTTCGGAGCTTGGCCGTACGGGGTTGACAGCGGGTGCCACGGACGGCTCGGACGAGGGCAAGGGCATAACCCAAGAGCCCTGGGAGGTGTAGGAGAGGTCGCAGCGAGGGAGATAGAAAGGCATGCGATTCTCCGGAGCAGTCACCGTAACCCAGGCGTAAACTCATAAACGGTAGACGCCGAGTAAGGGCGACACAGATGGCAGGGAGGAGTACGAGGGACACTAGAAAGGAAAACGCTCAGGGCTTCACCAGGGATTGGGTGCATTCCTTTCTCCCTCTAACAGAGGTTATCAGTAACCGGGCTAGTCGCTGGGAATCAAGAGTAAGCAAAACAGGCGTGATCTCTTCTTCCTCACGGACCACGGGGTAAACTTACCTACCTGAAACTGGACGGGAAAGGCGATGACGGCCATAAGCGAGAGGTGCGTGTGTCACGTGAGCTACGGTAGGGGGACGTGATGAGCTGAGTAGGTAAGGGGACGCTTTCTTGACCAAGTGACACCTGAGAAGAGATGAGAAGGGTGAGGCGGCATCAGTCAGCTGCAAACTAAACAGAGGGACACTGCCTGCAGAGGGGCAGCACGGGCAATGCGCCGTTGTAAGTATGCAGGCCTGAGAGGAGGCCACTGTGGGCAGGATGACTGAGAATGAAAGGAAGGAGCTGCAAGACGAGGCCGCAGAGATCACGCTCCACCCTGCCCAGGCGATGCCCTGCCCTGCGGACTAGCACACCCAGAGAGAGAGTACCGGTGCACAGCCAGCCGAGAAGCCTGCTCGAGAATGCAAGGCAAGGCTGCTTCTTTCACCAAGAAAGTCTTGCCTGGTAAACTAAACGGCGTATCGATGGAGCGGACACGTGATTTTACATTCTGAAGCAGGCGCCCCGCCTTACGGAACGGCGACGGTTCTCAGGGGGGCCGGGCAGGAGCCGCTCCGCGCGTCTGTCCCAGGGGCCCACCCGCCTGCGGGACCTCCGGCCGCCTCGCAGGAAGCTACGACGCCCAGTCCCGTGGCTACCTGTGCAGCGAGGTGTACTCCGCGGACGCGTGCCATCACACACTTCAAGTGGACGAGGCCCGGGCTCTGAGTGGGCCAAGGCGAGAGGCCGGCCTGCCGCGCGTACCAAGAAGGCGCTCTTCGGCCTGGCGGCCCTAGGTGCTGTGCGCCGCCCCCCTGGGCCTACCGGGCTCTTGAGGGCCCTGCCCTGGACCCACCTGCCCCCCTGCCCTTGGTTCAGTCACAGCAGAGGTGGCCACACCCACACCCTCTGTGACCTCGGCGTTCCACCCTCCTGCAGCCCCGCCCGCCCCCCCTCCGCCGGTTGCCCTGGGCTACGGAAGCTGCATCCTGGGCCAGGGGGTTCCAGTAGGCCAAGGGAAGACAACGAGGGCCTTAAATGAGTCGCAGAGGCCTTACGTGGGCTTGTGTGGTTGGGTTCACCTCTTACGTTTCACCGAACTCTGCGAGAAGACAGGGACCTGCAGCCTCACAGTTGGGCTCCACGGTAAGGTGTGCGGGACAGACCTCAAACTGACCCACGGCATGGAGCGACACCCGCCATCGAGAGGTCTACAAGAGAGCCGCTGCAGCTAGCCCACAGGTCCCAGAAAACTAGATGCCTCTTTATGTAAGTGAGTTTTGGGGAGATTTGTTGCAAAGCATTATCGCAGCAAGAGCTGACTAGTACAACGTTCTCCAAATCACTGCCACGTCCACGGCTGCCACCGTGCCTACGTGTAAGGCAACTGTGTCCTCGAACTTTGAGAACTCCTGAATTCTCGGTGCCTCTCCAACACAATGTACGTGGCTAAGGTGTCCCCAGATAACTTCACTAACGTACCACCGAGACCGCCCTAAGCTTTTATTGAACGTAATGCAACGCTCTTTCTATTCGTTCTCTGTTTCTACGTGGGGTAAAATGCTTTCCGTCACTCTAAAAGGATGGAAAATCGGCACAAAACACTCTGTGGATAGTTGTTTTTCACAAAGGAAAATCACAAACGAAAACAGGCATTTCGCCGGGTGTAGAGCACTAACGCCCCCTAGTGCCTCTCAATGCCAAGTGGACAGAGGCACTTCATTAAATATCGAATCCCAGCTCTCTCCGCTTGAGAGGGAGAGCAAGCCATTCTCAGGTGGAGGAGGGATGTTTTCAGCAGCTATCTGCAACATTCTGTGGACCTGGCCACTGTGTAGCTACAAAGAAACCTTTTGTCTGAGGAAACTAACTAAAGAAACTTGAAAGTGGAGGAGAGAGAAGAATGAGACAACACCCTCATCTCGGTGACTCATCCACTTATTCGTTCACTTACCAAATCAAATATCCACTACGCGTAGAGAGTCCTGGGCTGAAAACCCGCACAGAACACGGAGACGTACCCCCATTCGCAGGGAGGTTAGATACCAGAGAGGGAGACAAGATGTAGATTACCTTACGGCAGTTCCGCACATGTCCCTGTTAAAGTGTTTGCAGCTTCAGGGAGAGAAGGGATCCAGAAATCGCTTGGATTCTCAGTGAAGTCTTCCCAGAGAAGGAGGTGCAAAATAGGCGGACTGGAAGAAACAAAAAAATTAACCTCGTGGGTAGATATGAAACGGAGCAGAGGTTCACAGATATTTAGACCCCGTTCTTTCTTTGAACGTCTAGAAAGTGAAACTGAAGCCAAATTACGGAGGGCCTTGAGTGTCAGTCTTCGGAGCTTGGCCGTACGGGGTTGACAGCGGGTGCCACGGACGGCTCGGACGAGGGCAAGGGCATAACCCAAGAGCCCTGGGAGGTGTAGGAGAGGTCGCAGCGAGGGAGATAGAAAGGCATGCGATTCTCCGGAGCAGTCACCGTAACCCAGCGTAAACTCATAAACGGTAGACGCCGAGTAAGGGCGACACAGATGGCAGGGAGGAGTACGAGGGACACTAGAAAGGAAAAACGCTCAGGGCTTCACCAGGGATTGGGTGCATTCCTTTCTCCCTCTAACAGAGGTTATCCAGTAACCGGGCTAGTCGCTGGGAATCAAGAGTAAGCAAAACAGGCGTGATCTCTTCTTCCTCACGGACCACGGGGTAAAACTTACCTACCTGAAACTGGGATGGGAAAGGCGATGACGGCCATAAGCGAGAGGTGCGTGGTGTCACGTGAGCTACGGTAGGGGGGACGTGATGAGCTGAGTAGGTAAGGGGACGCTTTCTTGACCAAGTGACACCTGAGAAGAGATGAGAAGGGTGAGGCGGCATCAGTCAGCTGCAAACTAAACAGAGGGACACTGCCTGCAGAGGGGCAGCACGGGCAATGCGCCGTTGTAAGTATGCAGGCCTGAGAGGAGGCCACTGTGGGCAGGATGACTGAGAATGAAAGGAAGGAGCTGCAAGACGAGGCCGCAGAGATCACGCTCCACCCGGCCAAGGCGATGCCCTGCCCTGCGGACTAGCACACCCAGAGAGAGAGTACCGGTGCACAGCCAGCCGAGAAGCCTGCTCGAGAATGCAAGGCAAGGCTGCTTCTTTCACCAAGAAAGTCTTGCCTGGTAAACTAAACGGCGTATCGATGGAGCGGACACGTGATTTACATCTGAAGCAGGCGCCCCGCCTTACGGAACGGCGACGGTTCTCAGGGGGGGCCGGGCAGGAGCCGCTCCCGCGCGTCTGTCCCAGGGACCCACCCGCCTGCGGGACCTCCGGCCGCTCGCAGGAAGCTACGACGCCCAGTCCCGTGGCTACCTGTGCAGCGAGGTGTACTCCGCGGACGCGTGCCACACACCACTTCAAGTGGGAGGGCGGCCTGAGTGGCAAGGCGAGAGGCCGGCCTGCCGCGCGTACCAAGAAGGCGCTCTTCGGCCTGGGCCTAGGTGCTTGCGCCGCCCCCCCTGGGCCTACCGGGCTCTGAGGGCCCTGCCCTGGACCCCCTGCCCCCCTGCCCTGGTTCAGTCACAGCAGAGGTGGCCACACCCACACCCTCTGTGACCCTCGGCGTTCCAACCCTCCTGCAGCCCCGCCCGCCCCCCCCTCCGCCGGTTGCCCTGGGCTACGGAAGCTGCATCCTGGGGCCAGGGGGTTCCCAGGAGGCCAAGGGAAGACACGAGGGCCTTAAATGAGTCGCAGAGGCCTTACGTGGGCTTGTGTGGTTGGGTTCACCTCTTACGTTTCACCGAACTCTGCGAGAAGACAGGGACCTGCAGCCTCACAGTTGGGCTCCACGGTAAGGTGTGCGGGACAGACCTCAAACTGACCCACGGCATGGAGCGACACCCGCCATCGAGAGGTCTACAAGAGAGCCGCTGCAGCTAGCCCACAGGTCCCAGAAAACTAGATGCCTCTTTATGTAAGTGAGTTTTGGGGAGATTTGTTGCAAAGCATTATCGCCAGCAAGAGCTGACTAGTACAAACGTTCTCCAAATCACTGCCACGTCCACGGCTGCCACCGTGCCTACGTGTAAGGCAACTGTGTCCTCGAACTTTGAGAACTCCTGAATTCTCGGTGCCTCTCCAACACAATGTACGTGGCTAAGGTGTCCCCAGATAACTTCACTAACGTACCACCGAGACCGCCCTAAGCTTTTATTGAACGTAATGCAACGCTCTTTCTATTCGTTCTCTGTTTCTACGTGGGTAAAATGCTTTCCGTCACTCTAAAAGGATGGAAAATCGGCACAAAACACTCTGTGGATAGTTGTTTTTCACAAGGAAAATCACAAACGAAACAGGCATTTCGCCGGGTGTAGAGCACTAACGCCCCCTAGTGCCTCTCAATGCCAAGTGGACAGAGGCACTTCATTAATATCGAATCCCAGCTCTCTCCGCTTGAGAGGGAGAGCAAGCCATTCTCAGGTGGAGGAGGGATGTTTTCAGCAGCTATCTGCAACATTCTGTGGACCTGGCCACTGTGTAGCTACAAAGAAACCTTTGTCTGAGGAAACTAACTAAAGAAACTTGAAAGTGGAGGAAGAGAGAAAGAATGAGACAACACCCCTCATCTCGGTGACTCATCCACTTATTCGTTCACCTTACCAAATCAAATATCCACTACGCGTAGAGAGTCCTGGCTGAAAACCCGCACAGAACACGGAGACGTACCCCCATTCGCAGGGAGGTTAGATACCAGAGAGGGAGACAAGATGTAGATTACCTTACGGCAGTTCCGCACATGTCCTGTTAAAGTGTTTGCAGCTTCAGGGGAGAGAAGGGATCCAGAAATCGCTTGGATTCTCAGTGAAGTCTTCCCAGAGAAGGAGGTGCAAAATAGGCGGACTGGAAGAAACAAAAAAATTAACCTCGTGGGTAGATATGAAACGGAGCAGAGGTTCACAGATATTTAGACCCCGTTCTTTCTTGAAACGTCTAGAAAGTGAAACTGAAGCCAAATTACGGAGGGCCTTGAGTGTCAGTCTTTCGGAGCTTGGCCGTACGGGGTTGACAGCGGGTGCCACGGACGGCTCGGACGAGGCAAGGGCATAACCCAAGAGCCCTGGGAGGTGTAGGAGAGGTCGCAGCGAGGAGATAGAAAGGCATGCGATTCTCCGGAGCAGTCACCGTAACCCAGGCGTAAACTCATAAACGGTAGACGCCGAGTAAGGGCGACACAGATGGCAGGGAGGAGTACGAGGGACACTAGAAAGGAAACGCTCAGGGCTTCACAGGGATTGGGGCATTCCTTTCTCCCTCTAACAGAGGTTATCAGTACCGGGCTAGTCGCTGGGAATCAAGAGTAAGCAAAACAGGCGTGATCTCTTCTTCCTCACGGACCACGGGGTAAACTTACCTACCTGAAACTGGATGGGAAAGGCGATGACGGCCATAAGCGAGAGGTGCGTGGTGTCACGTGAGCTACGGTAGGGGGACGTGATGAGCTGAGTAGGTAAGGGGACGCTTTCTTGACCAAGTGACACCTGAGAAGAGATGAGAAGGGTGAGGCGGCATCAGTCAGCTGCAAACTAAACAGAGGGACACTGCCTGCAGAGGGGCAGCACGGGCAATGCGCCGTTGTAAGTATGCAGGCCTGAGAGGAGGCCACTGTGGGCAGGATGACTGAGAATGAAGGAAGGAGCTGCAAGACGAGGCCGCAGAGATCACGCTCCACCCTGCCCAGGCGATGCCCTGCCCTGCGGACTAGCACACCCAGAGAGAGAGTACCGGTGCACAGCCAGCCGAGAAGCCTGCTCGAGAATGCAAGGCAAGGCTGCTTCTTTCACCAAGAAAGTCTTGCCTGGTAAACTAAACGGTGTATCGATGGAGCGGACACGTGATTTTACATTCTGAAGCAGGCGCCCCGCCTTACGGAACGGCGACGGTTCTCAGGGGGGCCGGGCAGGAGCCGCTCCCGCGCGTCCTGTCCCAGGGACCCACCCGCCTGCGGGACCTCCGGCCGCCTCGCAGGAAGCTACGACGCCCAGTCCCGTGGCTACCTGTTGCAGCGAGGTGTACTCCGCGGACGCGTGCCACACACACTTCAAGTGGGAGGGCGGCCTGAGTGGCAAGGCGAGAGGCCGGCCTGCCGCGCGTACCAAGAAGGCGCTCTTCGGCCTGGGCCTAGGTGCTTGCGCCGCCCCCCTGGGCCTACCGGGCTCTGAGGGCCCTGCCCTGGACCCCCTGCCCCCCCGGCCCTTGGTTCAGTCACAGCAGAGGTGGCCACACCCACACCCTCTGTGACCTCGGCATTCCACCCTCCTGCAGCCCCGCCCGCCCCCCCCTCCGCCGGTTGCCCTGGGCTACGGAAGCTGCATCCTGGGGCCAGGGGGTTCCCAGGAGGCCAAGGGAAGACACGAGGGCCTTAAATGAGTCGCAGAGGCCTTACGTGGGCTTGTGTGGTTGGGTTCACCTCTTACGTTTCACCGAACTCTGCGAGAAGACAGGGACCTGCAGCCTCACAGTTTGGCTCCACGGTAAGGTGTGCGGGACAGACCTCAAACTGACCCACGGCATGGAGCGACACCCGCCATCGAGAGGTCTACAAGAGAGCCGCTGCAGCTAGCCCACAGGTCCCAGAAAACTAGATGCCTCTTTATGTAAGTGGAGTTTTGGGGAGATTTGTTGCAAAGCATTATCGCAGCAAGAGCTGACTAGTACAACGTTCTCCAAATCACTGCCACGTCCACGGCTGCCACCGTGCCTACGTGTAAGGCAACTGTGTCCTCGAACTTTGAGAACTCCTGAATTCTCGGTGCCTCTCCAACACAATGTACGTGGCTAAGGTGTCCCCAGATAACTTCACTAACGTACCACCGAGACCGCCCTAAGCTTTTATTGAACGTAATGCAACGCTCTTTCTATTCGTTCTCTGTTTCTACGTGGGTAAAATGCTTTCCGTCACTCTAAAAGGATGGAAAATCGGCACAAAACACTCTGTGGATAGTTGTTTTTCACAAAGGAAAATCACAAACGAAACAGGCATTTCGCCGGGTGTAGAGCACTAACGCCCCCTAGTGCCTCTCAATGCCAAGTGGACAGAGGCACTTCATTAATATCGAATCCCAGCTCTCTCCGCTTGAGAGGGAGAGCAAGCCATTCTCAGGTGGAGGAGGGATGTTTTCAGCAGCTATCTGCAACATTCTGTGGACCTGGCCACTGTGTAGCTACAAAGAAACCTTTGTCTGAGGAAACTAACTAAGAAACTTGAAAGTGGAGGAAGAGGAGAAGAATGAGGACAACACCCTCATCTCGGTGACTCATCCACTTATTCGTTCACTTACCAAATCAAATATCCACTACGCGTAGAGAGTCCTGGGCTGAAAACCCGCACAGAACACGGAGACGTACCCCCATTCGCAGGGAGGTTAGATACCAGAGAGGGAGACAAGATGTAGATTACCTTACGGCAGTTCCGCACATGTCCTGTTAAGTGTTTGCAGCTTCAGGGAGAGAAGGGATCCAGAAATCGCTTGGATTCTCAGTGAAGTCTTCCCAGAGAAGGAGGAGCAAAATAGGCGGACTGGAAGAAACAAAAAAATTAAACTCTTGGGTAGATATGAAACGGAGCAGAGGTTCACAGATATTTAGACCCCGTTCTTTCTTGAAACGTCTAGAAAGTGAAACTGAAGCCAAATTACGGAGGGCCTTGAGTGTCAGTCTTCGGAGCTTGGCCGTACGGCGGTTGACAGCGGGTGCCACGGACGGCTCGGACGAGGGCAAGGGCATAACCCAAGAGCCTGGGAGGTGTAGGAGAGGTCGCAGCGAGGGAGATAGAAAGGCATGCGATTCTCCGGAGCAGTCACCGTAACCCAGGCGTAAACCTCATAAACGGTAGACGCCGAGTAAGGGCGACACAGATGGCAGGGAGGAGTACGAGGGACACTAGAAAGGAAAACGCTCAGGCTTCACCAGGATTGGGTGCATTCCTTTCTCCCTCTAACAGAGGTTATCAGTAACCGGGCTAGTCGCTGGGAATCAAGAGTAAGCAAAACAGGCGTGATCTCTTCTTCCTCACGGACCACGGGGTAAACTTACCTACCTGAAACTGGATGGGAAGGCGATGACGGCCATAAGCGAGAGGTGCGTGGTGTCACGTGAGCTACGGTAGGGGGGACGTGATGAGCTGAGTAGGTAAGGGGACGCTTTCTTGACCAAGTGACACCTGAGAAGAGATGAGAAGGGTGAGGCGGCATCAGTCAGCTGCAAACTAAACAGAGGGACACTGCCTGCAGAGGGGCAGCACGGGCAATGCGCCGTTGTAAGTATGCAGGCTGAGAGGAGGCCACTGTGGGCAGGATGACTGAGAATGAAAGGAAGGAGCTGCAAGACGAGGCCGCAGAGATCCAAGCTCCACCCTGCCCAGGCGATGCCCTGCCCTGCGGACTAGCACACCCAGAGAGAGAGTACCGGTGCACAGCCAGCCGAGAAGCCTGCTCGAGAATGCAAGGCAAGGCTGCTTCTTTCACCAAGAAAGTCTTGCCTGGTAAACTAAACGGCGTATCGATGGAGCGGACACGTGATTTACATTCTGAAGCAGGCGCCCCGCCTTACGGAACGGCGACGGTTCTCAGGGGGGCCGGGCAGGAGCCGCTCCTGCGCGCTGTCCCAGGGACCCACCCGCCTGCGGGACCTCCGGCCGCCTCGCAGGAAGCTACGACGCCCAGTCCCGTGGCTACCTGTGCAGCGAGGTGTACTCCGCGGACGCGTGCCACACACACTTCAAGTGGGAGGGCGGCCTGAGTGGCAAGGCGAGAGGCCGGCCTGCCGCGCGTACCAAGAAGGCGCTCTTCGGGCCTGGGCCTAGGTGCTTGCGCCGCCCCCCCTGGGCCTACCGGGCTCTGAGGGCCCTGCCCTGGACCCCCTGCCCCCCTGCCCTTGGTTCAGTCACAGCAGAGGTGGCCACACCCACACCCTCTGTGACCTCGGCGTTCCACCCTCCTGCAGGCCCGCCCGCCCCCCCTCCGCCGGTTGCCCTGGGCTACGGAAGCTGCATCCTGGGGCCAGGGGGTTCCCAGGAGGCCAAGGGAAGACACGAGGGCCTTAAATGAGTCGCAGAGGCCTTACGTGGGCTTGTGTGGTTGGGTTCACCTCTTACGTTTCACCGAACTCTGCGAGAAGACAGGGACCTGCAGCCTCACAGTTGGGCTCCACGGTAAGGTGTGCGGGACAGACCTCAAACTGACCCACGGCATGGAGCGACACCCGCCATCGAGAGGTCTACAAGAGAGCCGCTGCAGCTAGCCCACAGGTCCCAGAAAACTAGATGCCTCTTTATGTAAGTGAGTTTTGGGGAGATTTGTTGCAAAGCATTATCGCAGCAAGAGCTGACTAGTACAACGTTCTCCAAATCACTGCCACGTCCACGGCTGCCACCGTTGCCTACGTGTAAGGCAACTGTGTCCTCGAACTTTGAGAACTCCTGAATTCTCGGTGCCTCTCCAACACAATGTACGTGGCTTAGGTGTCCCAGATTACTTCACTAACGTACCACCGAGACCGCCCTAAGCTTTTATTGAAGTAATGCAACGCTCTTTCTATTCGTTCTCTGTTTCTACGTGGGTTAAAATGCTTTCCGTCACTCTAAAAGGATGGAAAATCGGCCACAAAACACTCTGTGGATAGTTGTTTTTCACAAAGGAAAATCACAAAACGAAACAGGCATTTCGCCGGGTGTAGAGCACTAACGCCCCCTAGGTGCCTCTCAATGCCAAGTGGACAGAGGCACTTCATTAAATATCGAATCCAGCTCTCTCCGCTTGAGAGGGAGAGCAAGCCATTCTCAGTGGAGGAGGGATGTTTTCAGCAGCTATCTGCAACATTCTGTGGACCTGGCCACTGTGTAGCTACAAAGAAACCCTTTTGTCTGAGGAAACTAACTAAAGAAACTTGAAAGTGGAGGAAGAGAGAAAGAATGAGACAACACCCTCATCTCGGTGACTCATCCACTTATTCGTTCACTTACCAAATCAAATATCCACTACGCGTAGAGAGTCCTGGGCTGAAAACCCGCACAGAACACGGAGACGTACCCCCATTCGCAGGGAGGTTAGATACCAGAGAGGGAGACAAGATGTAGATTACCTTACGGCAGTTCCGCACATGTCCTGTTGAAGTGTTTGCAGCTTCAGGGGAGAGAAGGGATCCAGAAATCGCTTGGATTCTCAGTGAAGTCTTCCCAGAGAAGGAGGTGCAAAATAGGCGGACTGGAAGAAACAAAAAAATTAACCTCGTGGGTAGATATGAAACGGAGCAGAGGTTCACAGATATTTAGACCCCGTTCTTTCTTGAAACGTCTAGAAAGTGAAACTGAAGCCAAATTACGGAGGGCCTTGAGTGTCAGTCTTCGGAGCTTGGCCGTACGGCGTTGACAGCGGGTGCCACGGACGGCTCGGACGAGGGCAAGGGCATAACCCAAGAGCCCTGGGAGGTGTAGGAGAGGTCGCAGCGAGGGAGATAGAAAGGCATGCGATTCTCCGGAGCAGTCACCGTAACCCAGGCGTAAACTCATAAACGGTAGACGCCGAGTAAGGGCGACACAGATGGCAGGGAGGAGTACGAGGGACACTAGAAAGGAAAACGCTCAGGGCTTCACCAGGGATTGGGTGCATTCCTTTCTCCCTCTAACAGAGGTTATCAGTAACCGGGCTAGTCGCTGGGAATCAAGAGTAAGCAAAACAGGCGTGATCTCTTCTTCCTCACGGACCACGGGGGTAAACTTACCTACCTGAAACTGGATGGGAAAGGCGATGACGGCCATAAGCGAGAGGTGCGTGGTGTCACGTGAGCTACGGTAGGGGGACGTGATGAGCTGAGTAGGTAAGGGGACGCTTTCTTGACCAAGTGACACCTGAGAAGAGATGAGAAGGGTGAGGCGGCATCAGTCAGCTGCAAACTAAACAGAGGGACACTGCCTGCAGAGGGGCAGCACGGGCAATGCGCCGTTGTAAGTATGCAGGCCTGAGAGGAGGCCACTGTGGGCAGGATGACTGAGAATGAAAGGAAGGAGCTGCAAGACGAGGCCGCAGAGATCACGCTCCACCCTGCCCAGGCGATGCCCTGCCCTGCGGACTAGCACACCCAGAGAGAGAGTACCGGTGCACAGCCAGCCGAGAAGCCTGCTCGAGAATGCAAGGCAAGGCTGCTTCTTTCACCAAGAAAGTCTTGCCTGGTAAACTAAACGGCGTATCGATGGAGCGGACACGTGATTTTACATTCTGCAGCAGGCGCCCCGCCTTACGGAACGGCGACGGTTCTCAGGGGGGCCGGGCAGGAGCCGCTCCGCGCGCCTGTCCCAGGGACCCACCCGCCTGCGGGACCTCCGGCCGCCTCGCAGGAAGCTACGACGCCCAGTCCCGTGGCTACCTGTGCAGCGAGGTGTACTCCGCGGACGCGTGCCACACACACTTCAAGTGGGAGGGCGGCCTGAGTGGCAAGGCGAGAGGCCGGCCTGCCGCGCGTACCAAGAAGGCGCTCTTCGGCCTGGGCCTAGGTGCTTGCGCCGCCCCCCTGGGCCTACCGGGCTCTGAGGGCCCTGCCCTGGACCCCCTGCCCCCCTGCCCTTGGTTCAGTCACAGCAGAGGTGGCCACACCCACACCCTCTGTGACCTCGGCGTTCCACCCTCCTGCAGCCCCGCCCGCCCCCCCTCCGCCGGTTGCCCTGGGCTACGGAAGCTGCATCCTGGGGCCAGGGGGTTCCCAGGAGGCCAAGGGAAGACACGAGGGCCTTAAATGAGTCGCAGAGGCCTTACGTGGGCTTGTGTGGTTGGGTTCACCTCTTACGTTTCACCGAACTCTGCGAGAAGACAGGGACCTGCAGCCTCACAGTTGGGCTCCACGGTAAGGTGTGCGGGACAGACCTCAAACTGACCCACGGCATGGAGCGACACCCGCCATCGAGAGGTCTACAAGAGAGCCGCTGCAGCTAGCCCACAGGTCCCAGAAAACTAGATGCCTCTTATGTAAGTGAGTTTTGGGGAGATTTGTTGCAAAGCATTATCGCAGCAAGAGCTGACTAGTACAACGTTCTCCAAATCACTGCCACGTCCACGGCTGCCACCGTGCCTACGTGTAAGGCACTGTGTCCTCGAACTTTGAGAACTCCTGAATTCTCGGTGCCTCTCCAACACAATGTACGTGGCTAAGGTGTCCCCAGATAACTTCACTAACGTACCACCGAGACCGCCCTAAGCTTTTATTGAACGTAATGCAACGCTCTTTCTATTCGTTCTCTGTTTCTACGTGGGTAAAATGCTTTCCGTCACTCTAAAAGGATGGAAAATCGGCACAAAAACACTCTGTGGATAGTTGTTTTCACAAAGGAAAATCACAAACGAAACAGGCATTTCGCCGGGTGTAGAGCACTAACGCCCCCTGGTGCCTCTCAATGCCAAGTGGACAGAGGCACTTCATTAAATATCGAATCCCAGCTCTCTCCGCTTGAGAGGGAGAGCAAGCCCATTCTCAGGTGGAGGAGGGATGTTTTCAGCAGCTATCTGCAACATTCTGTGGACCTGGCCACTGTGTAGCTACAAAGAAACCTTTGTCTGAGGAAACTAACTAAAGAAACTTGAAAGTGGAGGAAGAGAGAAAGAATGAGACAACACCCTCATCTCGGTGACTCATCCACTTATTCGTTCACTTACCAAATCAAATATCCACTACGCGTTAGAGAGTCCTGGGCTGAAAACCCGCACAGAACACGGAGACGTACCCCCATTCGCAGGGAGGTTAGATACCAGAGAGGGAGACAAGATGTAGATTACCTTACGGCAGTTCCGCACATGTCCTGTTGAAGTGTTTGCAGCTTCAGGGGAGAGAAGGGATCCAGAAATCGCTTGGATTCTCAGTGAAGTCTTCCCAGAGAAGGAGGTGCAAAATAGGCGGACTGGAAGAAACAAAAAAATTAACCTCGTGGGTAGATATGAAACGGAGCAGAGGTTCACAGATATTTAGACCCCGTTCTTTCTTGAAACGTCTAGAAAGTGAAACTGAAGCCAAATTACGGAGGGCCTTGAGTGTCAGTCTTCGGAGCTTGGCCGTACGGGGTTGACAGCGGGTGCCACGGACGGCTCGGACGAGGGCAAGGGCATAACCCAAGAGCCCTGGGAGGTGTAGGAGAGGTCGCAGCGAGGGAGATAGAAAGGCATGCGATTCTCCGGAGCAGTCACCGTAACCCAGGTGTAAACTCATAAACGGTAGACGCCGAGTAAGGGCGACACAGATGGCAGGGAGGAGTACGAGGGACACTAGAAAGGAAAACGCTCAGGCTTCACCAGGGATTGGGTGCATTCCTTTCTCCCTCTAACAGAGGTTATCAGTAACCGGGCTAGTCGCTGGAATCAAGAGTAAGCAAAACAGGCGTGATCTCTTCTTCCTCACGGACCACGGGGTAAACTTACCTACCTGAAACTGGACGGGAAAGGCGATGACGGCCATAAGCGAGAGGTGCGTGGTGTCACGTGAGCTACGGTAGGGGGACGTGATGAGCTGAGTAGGTAAGGGGACGCTTTCTTGACCAAGTGACACCTGAGAAGAGATGAGAAGGGTGAGGCGGCATCAGTCAGCTGCAAACTAAACAGAGGGACACTGCCTGCAGAGGGGCAGCACGGGCAATGCGCCGTTGTAAGTATGCAGGCCTGAGAGGAGGCCACTGTGGGCAGGATGACTGAGAATGAAAGGAAGGAGCTGCAAGACGAGGCCGCAGAGATCACGCTCCACCCTGCCCAGGCGATGCCCTGCCCTGCGGACTAGCACACCCAGAGAGAGAGTACCGGTGCACAGCCAGCCGAGAAGCCTGCTCGAGAATGCAAGGCCAAGGCTGCTTCTTTCACCAAGAAAGTCTTGCCTGGTAAACTAAACGGCGTATCGATGGAGCGGACACGTGATTTTACATTCTGCAGCAGGCGCCCCGCCTTACGGAACGGCGACGGTTTCTCAGGGGGGCCGGGCAGGAGCCGCTCCGCGCGTCCTGTCCCAGGGGACCCACCCGCCTGCGGGACCTCCGGCCGCCTCGCAGGAAGCTACGACGCCCAGTCCCGTGGCTACCTGTGCAGCGAGGTGTACTCCGCGGACGCGTGCCACACACACTTCAAGTGGGAGGGCGGCCTGAGTGGCAAGGCGAGAGGCCGGCCTGCCGCGCGTACCAAGAAGGCGCTCTTCGGCCTGGGCCTAGGTGCTTGCGCCGCCCCCCTGGGCCTACCGGGCTCTGAGGGCCCTGCCCTGGACCCCCTGCCCCCCTGCCCTTGGTTCAGTCACAGCAGAGGTGGCCACACCCACACCCTCTGTGACCTCGGCGTTCCACCCTCCTGCAGCCCCGCCCGCCCCCCCTCCGCCGGTTGCCCTGGGCTACGGAAGCTGCATCCTGGGGCCAGGGGGTTCCCAGGAGGCCAAGGGAAGACACGATGGCCTTAAATGAGTCGCAGAGGCCTTACGTGGGCTTGTGTGGTTGGGTTCACCTCTTACGTTTCACCGAACTCTGCGAGAAGACAGGGACCTGCAGCCTCACAGTTGGGCTCCACGGTAAGGTGTGCGGGACAGACCTCAAACTGACCCACGGCATGGAGCGACACCCGCCATCGAGAGGTCTACAAGAGAGCCGCTGCAGCTAGCCCACAGGTCCCAGAAAACTAGATGCCTCTTTATGTAAGTGAGTTTTGGGGAGATTTGTTGCAAAGCATTATCGCAGCAAGAGCTGACTAAGTACAACGTTCTCCAAATCACTGCCACGTCCACGGCTGCCACCGTGCCTACGTGTAAGGCAACTGTGTCCTCGAACTTTGAGAACTCCTGAATTCTCGGTGCCTCTCCAACACAATGTACGTGGCTAAGGTGTCCCCAGATAACTTCACTAACGTACCACCGAGACCGCCCTAAGCTTTTATTGAACGTAATGCAACGCTCTTTCTATTCGTTCTCTGTTTCTACGTGGGTAAAATGCTTTCCGTCACTCTAAAAGGATGGAAAATCGGCACAAAACACTCTGTGGATAGTTGTTTTTCACAAAGGAAAATCACAAACGAAACAGGCATTTCGCCGGGTGTAGAGCACTAACGCCCCCTAGTGCCTCTCAATGCCAAGTGGACAGAGGCACTTCATTAAATATCGAATCCCAGCTCTCTCCGCTTGAGAGGGAGAGCAAGCCATTCTCAGGTGGAGGAGGGATGTTTTCAGCAGCTATCTGCAACATTCTGTGGACCTGGCCACTGTGTAGCTACAAAGAAACCCTTTTGTCTGAGGAAACTAACTAAAGAAACTTGAAAGTGGAGGAAGAGAGAAAGAATGAGACAACACCCTCATCTCGGTGACTCATCCACTTATTCGTTCACTTACCAAATCAAATATCCACTACGCGTAGAGAGTCCTGGGCTGAAAACCCGCACAGAACACGGAGACGTACCCCCATTCGCAGGGAGGTTAGATACCAGAGAGGGAGACAAGATGTAGATTACCTTACGGCAGTTCCGCACATGTCCTGTTGAAGTGTTTGCAGCTTCAGGGGAGAGAAGGGATCCAGAAATCGCTTGGATTCTCAGTGAAGTCTTCCCAGAGAAGGAGGTGCAAAATAGGCGGACTGGAAGAAACAAAAAAATTAACCTCGTGGGTAGATATGAAACGGAGCAGAGGTTCACAGATATTTAGACCCCGTTCTTTCTTGAAACGTCTAGAAAGTGAAACTGAAGCCAAATTACGGAGGGCCTTGAGTGTCAGTCTTCGGAGCTTGGCCGTACGGGGTTGACAGCGGGTGCCACGGACGGCTCGGACGAGGGCAAGGGCATAACCCAAGAGCCCTGGGAGGTGTAGGAGAGGTCGCAGCGAGGGAGATAGAAAGGCATGCGATTCTCCGGAGCAGTCACCGTAACCCAGGCGTAAACTCATAAACGGTAGACGCCGAGTAAGGGCGACACAGATGGCAGGGAGGAGTACGAGGGACACTAGAAAGGAAAACGCTCAGGGCTTCACCAGGGATTGGGTGCATTCCTTTCTCCCTCTAACAGAGGTTATCAGTAACCGGGCTAGTCGCTGGGAATCAAGAGTAAGCAAAACAGGCGTGATCTCTTCTTCCTCACGGACCACGGGGTAAACTTACCTACCTGAAACTGGACGGGAAAGGCGATGACGGCCATAAGCGAGAGGTGCGTGGTGTCACGTGAGCTACGGTAGGGGGACGTGATGAGCTGAGTAGGTAAGGGGACGCTTTCTTGACCAAGTGACACCTGAGAAGAGATGAGAAGGGTGAGGCGGCATCAGTCAGCTGCAAACTAAACAGAGGGACACTGCCTGCAGAGGGGCAGCACGGGCAATGCGCCGTTGTAAGTATGCAGGCCTGAGAGGAGGCCACTGTGGGCAGGATGACTGAGAATGAAAGGAAGGAGCTGCAAGACGAGGCCGCAGAGATCACGCTCCACCCTGCCCAGGCGATGCCCTGCCCTGCGGACTAGCACACCCAGAGAGAGAGTACCGGTGCACAGCCAGCCGAGAAGCCTGCTCGAGAATGCAAGGCAAGGCTGCTTCTTTCACCAAGAAAGTCTTGCCTGGTAAACTAAACGGCGTATCGATGGAGCGGACACGTGATTTACATTCTGCAGCAGGCGCCCCGCCTTACGGAACGGCGACGGTTCTCAGGGGGGCCGGGCAGGAGCCGCTCCGCGCGTCTGTCCCAGGGGCCCACCCGCCTGCGGGACCTCCGGCCGCCTCGCAGGAAGCTACGACGCCCAGTCCCGTGGCTACCTGTGCAGCGAGGTGTACTCCGCGGACGCGTGCCACACACACTTCAAGTGGGAGGGCGGCCTGAGTGGCAAGGCGAGAGGCCGGCCTGCCGCGCGTACCAAGAAGGCGCTCTTCGGCCTGGGCCTAGGTGCTTGCGCCGCCCCCCTGGGCCTACCGGGCTCTGAGGGCCCTGCCCTGGACCCCCTGCCCCCCTGCCCTTGGTTCAGTCACAGCAGAGGTGGCCACACCCCACACCCTCTGTGACCTCGGCGTTCCACCCTCCTGCAGCCCCGCCCGCCCCCCCCTCCGCCGGTTGCCCTGGGCTACGGAAGCTGCATCCTGGGGCCAGGGGGTTCCCAGGAGGCCAAGGGAAGACACGAGGGCCTTAAATGAGTCGCAGAGGCCTTACGTGGGCTTGTGTGGTTGGGTTCACCTCTTACGTTTCACCGAACTCTGCGAGAAGACAGGGACCTGCAGCCTCACAGTTGGGCTCCACGGTAAGGTGTGCGGGACAGACCTCAAACTGACCCACGGCATGGAGCGACACCCGCCATCGAGAGGTCTACAAGAGAGCCGCTGCAGCTAGCCCACAGGTCCCAGAAAACTAGATGCCTCTTTATGTAAGTGAGTTTTGGGGAGATTTGTTGCAAAGCATTATCGCAGCAAGAGCTGACTAGTACAACGTTCTCCAAATCACTGCCACGTCCACGGCTGCCACCGTGCCTACGTGTAAGGCAACTGTGTCCTCGAACTTTGAGAACTCCTGAATTCTCGGTGCCTCTCCAACACAATGTACGTGGCTAAGGTGTCCCCAGATAACTTCACTAACGTACCACCGAGACCGCCCTAAGCTTTTATTGAACGTAATGCAACGCTCTTTCTATTCGTTCTCTGTTTCTACGTGGGTAAAATGCTTTCCGTCACTCTAAAAGGATGGAAAATCGGCACAAAACACTCTGTGGATAGTTGTTTTTCACAAAGGAAAATCACAAACGAAACAGGCATTTCGCCGGGTGTAGAGCACTAACGCCCCCTGGTGCCTCTCAATGCCAAGTGGACAGAGGCACTTCATTAAATATCGAATCCCAGCTCTCTCCGCTTGAGAGGGAGAGCAAGCCATTCTCAGGTGGAGGAGGGATGTTTTCAGCAGCTATCTGCAACATTCTGTGGACCTGGCCACTGTGTAGCTACAAAGAAACCCTTTTGTCTGAGGAAACTAACTAAAGAAACTTGAAAGTGGAGGAAGAGAGAAAGAATGAGACAACACCCTCATCTCGGTGACTCATCCACTTATTCGTTCACTTACCAAATCAAATATCCACTACGCGTAGAGAGTCCTGGGCTTGAAAACCCGCACAGAACACGGAGACGTACCCCCATTCGCAGGGAGGTTAGATACCAGAGAGGGAGACAAGATGTAGATTACCTTACGGCAGTTCCGCCACATGTCCTGTTAAAGTGTTTGCAGCTTCAGGGGAGAGAAGGGATCCAGAAATCGCTTGGATTCTCAGTGAAGTCTTCCCAGAGAAGGAGGTGCAAAATAGGCGGACTGGAAGAAACAAAAAATTAACCTCGTGGGTAGATATGAAACGGAGCAGAGGTTCACAGATATTTAGACCCCGTTCTTTCTTGAAACGTCTAGAAAGTGAAACTGAAGCCAAATTACGGAGGGCCTTGAGTGTCAGTCTTCGGAGCTTGGCCGTACGGGGTTGACAGCGGGTGCCACGGACGGCTCGGACGAGGGCAAGGGCATAACCCAAGAGCCCTGGGAGGTGTAGGAGAGGTCGCAGCGAGGGAGATAGAAAGGCATGCGATTCTCCGGAGCAGTCACCGTAACCCAGGCGTAAACTCATAAACGGTAGACGCCGAGTAAGGGCGACACAGATGGCAGGGAGGAGTACGAGGGACACTAGAAAGGAAAACGCTCAGGGCTTCACCAGGGATTGGGTGCATTCCTTTCTCCCTCTAACAGAGGTTATCAGTAACCGGGCTAGTCGCTGGGAATCAAGAGTAAGCAAAACAGGCGTGATCTCTTCTTCCTCACGGACCACGGGGTAAACTTACCTACCTGAAACTGGACTGGGAAAGGCGATGACGGCCATAAGCGAGAGGTGCGTGGTGTCACGTGAGCTACGGTAGGGGGACGTGATGAGCTGAGTAGGTAAGGGGACGCTTTCTTGACCAAGTGACACCTGAGAAGAGATGAGAAGGGTGAGGCGGCATCAGTCAGCTGCAAACTAAACAGAGGGACACTGCCTGCAGAGGGGCAGCACGGGCAATGCGCCGTTGTAAGTATGCAGGCCTGAGAGGAGGCCACTGTGGGCAGGATGACTGAGAATGAAAGGAAGGAGCTGCAAGACGAGGCCGCAGAGATCACGCTCCACCCTGCCCAGGCGATGCCCTGCCCTGCGGACTAGCACACCCAGAGAGAGAGTACCGGTGCACAGCCAGCCGAGAAGCCTGCTCGAGAATGCAAGGCAAGGCTGCTTCTTTCACCAAGAAAGTCTTGCCTGGTAAACTAAACGGCGTATCGATGGAGCGGACACGTGATTTTACATTCTGAAGCAGGCGCCCCGCCTTACGGAACGGCGACGGTTCTCAGGGGGGCCGGGCAGGAGCCGCTCCGCGCGTCCGTCCCAGGGACCCACCCGCCTGCGGGACCTCCGGCCGCCTCGCGGGAAGCTACGACGCCCAGTCCCGTGGCTACCTGTGCAGCGAGGTGTACTCCGCGGACGCGTGCCACACACACTTCAAGTGGGAGGGCGGCCTGAGTGGCAAGGCGAGAGGCCGGCCTGCCGCGCGTACCAAGAAGGCGCTCTTCGGCCTGGGCCTAGGTGCTTGCGCCGCCCCCCTGGGCCTACCGGGCTCTGAGGGCCCTGCCCTGGACCCCCTGCCCCCCTGCCCTTGGTTCAGTCACAGCAGAGGTGGCCACACCCACACCCTCTGTGACCTCGGCGTTCCACCCTCCTGCAGCCCCGCCCGCCCCCCCTCCGCCGGTTGCCCTGGGCTACGGAAGCTGCATCCTGGGGCCAGGGGGTTCCCAGGAGGCCAAGGGAAGACACGAGGGCCTTAAATGAGTCGCAGAGGCCTTACGTGGGCTTGTGTGGTTGGGTTCACCTCTTACGTTTCACCGAACTCTGCGAGAAGACAGGGACCTGCAGCCTCACAGTTGGGCTCCACGGTAAGGTGTGCGGGACAGACCTCAAACTGACCCACGGCATGGAGCGACACCCGCCATCGAGAGGTCTACAAGAGAGCCGCTGCAGCTAGCCCACAGGTCCCAGAAAACTAGATGCCTCTTTATGTAAGTGAGTTTTGGGGAGATTTGTTGCAAAGCATTATCGCAGCAAGAGCTGACTAGTACAACGTTCTCCAAATCACTGCCACGTCCACGGCTGCCACCGTGCCTACGTGTAAGGCAACTGTGTCCTCGAACTTTGAGAACTCCTGAATTCTCGGTGCCTCTCCAACACAATGTACGTGGCTAAGGTGTCCCCAGATAACTTCACTAACGTACCACCGAGACCGCCCTAAGCTTTTATTGAACGTAATGCAACGCTCTTTCTATTCGTTCTCTGTTTCTACGTGGGTAAAATGCTTTCCGTCACTCTAAAAGGATGGAAAATCGGCACAAAACACTCTGTGGATAGTTGTTTTTCACAAAGGAAAATCACAAACGAAACAGGCATTTCGCCGGGTGTAGAGCACTAACGCCCCCTAGTGCCTCTCAATGCCAAGTGGACAGAGGCACTTCATTAAATATCGAATCCCAGCTCTCTCCGCTTGAGAGGGAGAGCAAGCCATTCTCAGGTGGAGGAGGGATGTTTTCAGCAGCTATCTGCAACATTCTGTGGACCTGGCCACTGTGTAGCTACAAAGAAACCCTTTTGTCTGAGGAAACTAACTAAAGAAACTTGAAAGTGGAGGAAGAGAGAAAGAATGAGACAACACCCTCATCTCGGTGACTCATCCACTTATTCGTTCACTTACCAAATCAAATATCCACTACGCGTAGAGAGTCCTGGGCTGAAAACCCGCACAGAACACGGAGACGTACCCCCATTCGCAGGGAGGTTAGATACCAGAGAGGGAGACAAGATGTAGATTACCTTATGGCAGTTCCGCAGATGTCCTGTTAAGTGTTTGCAGCTTCAGGGGAGAGAAGGGATCCAGAAATCGCTTGGATTCTCAGTGAAGTCTTCCCAGAGAAGGAGGTGCAAAATAGGCGGACTGGAAGAAACAAAAAAATTAACCTCGTGGGTAGATATGAAACGGAGCAGAGGTTCACAGATATTTAGACCCCGTTCTTTCTTGAAACGTCTAGAAAGTGAAACTGAAGCCAAATTACGGAGGGCCTTGAGTGTCAGTCTTCGGAGCTTGGCCGTACGGGGTTGACAGCGGGTGCCACGGACGGCTCGGACGAGGGCAAGGGCATAACCCAAGAGCCCTGGGAGGTGTAGGAGAGGTCGCAGCGAGGGAGATAGAAAGGCATGCGATTCTCCGGAGCAGTCACCGTAACCCAGGCGTAAACTCATAAACGGTAGACGCCGAGTAAGGGCGACACAGATGGCAGGGAGGAGTACGAGGGACACTAGAAAGGAAAACGCTCAGGGCTTCACCAGGGATTGGGTGCATTCCTTTCTCCCTCTAACAGAGGTTATCAGTAACCGGGCTAGTCGCTGGGAATCAAGAGTAAGCAAAACAGGCGTGATCTCTTCTTCCTCACGGACCACGGGGTAAACTTACCTACCTGAAACTGGATGGGAAAGGCGATGACGGCCATAAGCGAGAGGTGCGTGGTGTCACGTGAGCTACGGTAGGGGGACGTGATGAGCTGAGTAGGTAAGGGGACGCTTTCTTGACCAAGTGACACCTGAGAAGAGATGAGAAGGGTGAGGCGGCATCAGTCAGCTGCAAACTAAACAGAGGGACACTGCCTGCAGAGGGGCAGCACGGGCAATGCGCCGTTGTAAGTATGCAGGCCTGAGAGGAGGCCACTGTGGGCAGGATGACTGAGAATGAAAGGAAGGAGCTGCAAGACGAGGCCGCAGAGATCACGCTCCACCCTGCCCAGGCGATGCCCTGCCCTGCGGACTAGCACACCCAGAGAGAGAGTACCGGTGCACAGCCAGCCGAGAAGCCTGCTCGAGAATGCAAGGCAAGGCTGCTTCTTTCACCAAGAAAGTCTTGCCTGGTAAACTAAACGGCGTATCGATGGAGCGGACACGTGATTTTACATTCTGAAGCAGGCGCCCCGCCTTACGGAACGGCGACGGTTCTCAGGGGGGCCGGGCAGGAGCCGCTCCCGCGCGTCCTGTCCCAGGGACCCACCCGCCTGCGGGACCTCCGGCCGCCTCGCAGGAAGCTACGACGCCCAGTCCCGTGGCTACCTGTGCAGCGAGGTGTACTCCGCGGACGCGTGCCACACACACTTCAAGTGGGAGGGCGGCCTGAGTGGCAAGGCGAGAGGCCGGCCTGCCGCGCGTACCAAGAAGGCGCTCTTCGGCCTGGGCCTAGGTGCTTGCGCCGCCCCCCTGGGCCTACCGGGCTCTGAGGGCCCTGCCCTGGACCCCCTGCCCCCCTGCCCTTGGTTCAGTCACAGCAGAGGTGGCCACACCCACACCCTCTGTGACCTCGGCGTTCCACCCTCCTGCAGCCCCGCCCGCCCCCCCCTCCGCCGGTTGCCCTGGGCTACGGAAGCTGCATCCTGGGGCCAGGGGGTTCCCAGGAGGCCAAGGGAAGACACGAGGGCCTTAAATGAGTCGCAGAGGCCTTACGTGGGCTTGTGTGGTTGGGTTCACCTCTTACGTTTCACCGAACTCTGCGAGAAGACAGGGACCTGCAGCCTCACAGTTGGGCTCCACGGTAAGGTGTGCGGGACAGACCTCAAACTGACCCACGGCATGGAGCGACACCCGCCATCGAGAGGTCTACAAGAGAGCCGCTGCAGCTAGCCCACAGGTCCCAGAAAACTAGATGCCTCTTTATGTAAGTGAGTTTTGGGGAGATTTGTTGCAAAGCATTATCGCAGCAAGAGCTGACTAGTACAACGTTCTCCAAATCACTGCCACGTCCACGGCTGCCACCGTGCCTACGTGTAAGGCAACTGTGTCCTCGAACTTTGAGAACTCCTGAATTCTCGGTGCCTCTCCAACACAATGTACGTGGCTAAGGTGTCCCCAGATAACTTCACTAACGTACCACCGAGACCGCCCTAAGCTTTTATTGAACGTAATGCAACGCTCTTTCTATTCGTTCTCTGTTTCTACGTGGGTAAAATGCTTTCCGTCACTCTAAAAGGATGGAAAATCGGCACAAAACACTCTGTGGATAGTTGTTTTTCACAAAGGAAAATCACAAACGAAACAGGCATTTCGCCGGGTGTAGAGCACTAACGCCCCCTAGTGCCTCTCAATGCCAAGTGGACAGAGGCACTTCATTAAATATCGAATCCCAGCTCTCTCCGCTTGAGAGGGAGAGCAAGCCATTCTCAGGTGGAGGAGGGATGTTTTCAGCAGCTATCTGCAACATTCTGTGGACCTGGCCACTGTGTAGCTACAAAGAAACCCTTTGTCTGAGGAAACTAACTAAAGAAACTTGAAAGTGGAGGAAGAGAGAAAGAATGAGACAACACCCTCATCTCGGTGACTCATCCACTTATTCGTTCACTTACCAAATCAAATATCCACTACGCGTAGAGAGTCCTGGGCTGAAAACCCGCACAGAACACGGAGACGTACCCCCATTCGCAGGGAGGTTAGATACCAGAGAGGGAGACAAGATGTAGATTACCTTACGGCAGTTCCGCACATGTCCTGTTGAAGTGTTTGCAGCTTCAGGGGAGAGAAGGGATCCAGAAATCGCTTGGATTCTCAGTGAAGTCTTCCCAGAGAAGGAGGTGCAAAATAGGCGGACTGGAAGAAACAAAAAAATTAACCTCGTGGGTAGATATGAAACGGAGCAGAGGTTCACAGATATTTAGACCCCGTTCTTTCTTGAAACGTCTAGAAAGTGAAACTGAAGCCAAATTACGGAGGGCCTTGAGTGTCAGTCTTCGGAGCTTGGCCGTACGGGGTTGACAGCGGGTGCCACGGACGGCTCGGACGAGGGCAAGGGCATAACCCAAGAGCCCTGGGAGGTGTAGGAGAGGTCGCAGCGAGGGAGATAGAAAGGCATGCGATTCTCCGGAGCAGTCACCGTAACCCAGGCGTAAACTCATAAACGGTAGACGCCGAGTAAGGGCGACACAGATGGCAGGGAGGAGTACGAGGGACACTAGAAAGGAAAACGCTCAGGGCTTCACCAGGGATTGGGTGCATTCCTTTCTCCCTCTAACAGAGGTTATCAGTAACCGGGCTAGTCGCTGGGAATCAAGAGTAAGCAAAACAGGCGTGATCTCTTCTTCCTCACGGACCACGGGGTAAACTTACCTACCTGAAACTGGACGGGAAAGGCGATGACGGCCATAAGCGAGAGGTGCGTGGTGTCACGTGAGCTACGGTAGGGGACGTGATGAGCTGAGTAGGTAAGGGGACGCTTTCTTGACCAAGTGACACCTGAGAAGAGATGAGAAGGGTGAGGCGGCATCAGTCAGCTGCAAACTAAACAGAGGGACACTGCCTGCAGAGGGGCAGCACGGGCAATGCGCCGTTGTAAGTATGCAGGCCTGAGAGGAGGCCACTGTGGGCAGGATGACTGAGAATGAAAGGAAGGAGCTGCAAGACGAGGCCGCAGAGATCACGCTCCACCCTGCCCAGGCGATGCCCTGCCCTGCGGACTAGCACACCCAGAGAGAGAGTACCGGTGCACAGCCAGCCGAGAAGCCTGCTCGAGAATGCAAGGCAAGGCTGCTTCTTTCACCAAGAAAGTCTTGCCTGGTAAACTAAACGGCGTATCGATGGAGCGGACACGTGATTTTACATTCTGAAGCAGGCGCCCCGCCTTACGGAACGGCGACGGTTCTCAGGGGGGCCGGGCAGGAGCCGCTCCCGCGCGTCCTGTCCCAGGGGACCCACCCGCCTGCGGGACCTCCGGCCGCCTCGCAGGAAGCTACGACGCCCAGTCCCGTGGCTACCTGTGCAGCGAGGTGTACTCCGCGGACGCGTGCCACACACACTTCAAGTGGGAGGGCGGCCTGAGTGGCAAGGCGAGAGGCCGGCCTGCCGCGCGTACCAAGAAGGCGCTCTTCGGCCTGGGCCTAGGTGCTTGCGCCGCCCCCCTGGGCCTACCGGGCTCTGAGGGCCCTGCCCTGGACCCCCTGCCCCCCTGCCCTTGGTTCAGTCACAGCAGAGGTGGCCACACCCACACCCTCTGTGACCTCGGCGTTCCACCCTCCTGCAGCCCCGCCCGCCCCCCCTCCGCCGGTTGCCCTGGGCTACGGAAGCTGCATCCTGGGGCCAGGGGGTTCCCAGGAGGCCAAGGGAAGACACGAGGGCCTTAAATGAGTCGCAGAGGCCTTACGTGGGCTTGTGTGGTTGGGTTCACCTCTTACGTTTCACCGAACTCTGCGAGAAGACAGGGACCTGCAGCCTCACAGTTGGGCTCCACGGTAAGGTGTGCGGGACAGACCTCAAACTGACCCACGGCATGGAGCGACACCCGCCATCGAGAGGTCTACAAGAGAGCCGCTGCAGCTAGCCCACAGGTCCCAGAAAACTAGATGCCTCTTTATGTAAGTGAGTTTTGGGGAGATTTGTTGCAAAGCATTATCGCAGCAAGAGCTGACTAGTACAACGTTCTCCAAATCACTGCCACGTCCACGGCTGCCACCGTGCCTACGTGTAAGGCAACTGTGTCCTCGAACTTTGAGAACTCCTGAATTCTCGGTGCCTCTCCAACACAATGTACGTGGCTAAGGTGTCCCCAGATAACTTCACTAACGTACCACCGAGACCGCCCTAAGCTTTTATTGAACGTAATGCAACGCTCTTTCTATTCGTTCTCTGTTTCTACGTGGGTAAAATGCTTTCCGTCACTCTAAAAGGATGGAAAATCGGCACAAAACACTCTGTGGATAGTTGTTTTTCACAAAGGAAAATCACAAACGAAACAGGCATTTCGCCGGGTGTAGAGCACTAACGCCCCCTAGTGCCTCTCAATGCCAAGTGGACAGAGGCACTTCATTAAATATCGAATCCCAGCTCTCTCCGCTTGAGAGGGAGAGCAAGCCATTCTCAGGTGGAGGAGGGATGTTTTCAGCAGCTATCTGCAACATTCTGTGGACCTGGCCACTGTGTAGCTACAAAGAAACCCTTTGTCTGAGGAAACTAACTAAAGAAACTTGAAAGTGGAGGAAGAGAGAAAGAATGAGACAACACCCTCATCTCGGTGACTCATCCACTTATTCGTTCACTTACCAAATCAAATATCCACTACGCGTAGAGAGTCCTGGGCTGAAAACCCGCACAGAACACGGAGACGTACCCCCATTCGCAGGGAGGTTAGATACCAGAGAGGGAGACAAGATGTAGATTACCTTACGGCAGTTCCGCACATGTCCTGTTGAAGTGTTTGCAGCTTCAGGGGAGAGAAGGGATCCAGAAATCGCTTGGATTCTCAGTGAAGTCTTCCCAGAGAAGGAGGTGCAAAATAGGCGGACTGGAAGAAACAAAAAAATTAACCTCGTGGGTAGATATGAAACGGAGCAGAGGTTCACAGATATTTAGACCCCGTTCTTTCTTGAAACGTCTAGAAAGTGAAACTGAAGCCAAATTACGGAGGGCCTTGAGTGTCAGTCTTCGGAGCTTGGCCGTACGGGGTTGACAGCGGGTGCCACGGACGGCTCGGACGAGGGCAAGGGCATAACCCAAGAGCCCTGGGAGGTGTAGGAGAGGTCGCAGCGAGGGAGATAGAAAGGCATGCGATTCTCCGGAGCAGTCACCGTAACCCAGGCGTAAACTCATAAACGGTAGACGCCGAGTAAGGGCGACACAGATGGCAGGGAGGAGTACGAGGGACACTAGAAAGGAAAACGCTCAGGGCTTCACCAGGGATTGGGTGCATTCCTTTCTCCCTCTAACAGAGGTTATCAGTAACCGGGCTAGTCGCTGGGAATCAAGAGTAAGCAAAACAGGCGTGATCTCTTCTTCCTCACGGACCACGGGGTAAACTTACCTACCTGAAACTGGACTGGGAAAGGCGATGACGGCCATAAGCGAGAGGTGCGTGGTGTCACGTGAGCTACGGTAGGGGGACGTGATGAGCTGAGTAGGTAAGGGGACGCTTTCTTGACCAAGTGACACCTGAGAAGAGATGAGAAGGGTGAGGCGGCATCAGTCAGCTGCAAACTAAACAGAGGGACACTGCCTGCAGAGGGGCAGCACGGGCAATGCGCCGTTGTAAGTATGCAGGCCTGAGAGGAGGCCACTGTGGGCAGGATGACTGAGAATGAAAGGAAGGAGCTGCAAGACGAGGCCGCAGAGATCACGCTCCACCCTGCCCAGGCGATGCCCTGCCCTGCGGACTAGCACACCCAGAGAGAGAGTACCGGTGCACAGCCAGCCGAGAAGCCTGCTCGAGAATGCAAGGCAAGGCTGCTTCTTTCACCAAGAAAGTCTTGCCTGGTAAACTAAACGGCGTATCGATGGAGCGGACACGTGATTTTACATTCTGCAGCAGGCGCCCCGCCTTACGGAACGGCGACGGTTCTCAGGGGGGCCGGGCAGGAGCCGCTCCGCGCGTCTGTCCCAGGGGACCCACCCGCCTGCGGGACCTCCGGCCGCCTCGCAGGAAGCTACGACGCCCAGTCCCGTGGCTACCTGTGCAGCGAGGTGTACTCCGCGGACGCGTGCCACACACACTTCAAGTGGGAGGGCGGCCTGAGTGGCAAGGCGAGAGGCCGGCCTGCCGCGCGTACCAAGAAGGCGCTCTTCGGCCTGGGCCTAGGTGCTTGCGCCGCCCCCCTGGGCCTACCGGGCTCTGAGGGCCCTGCCCTGGACCCCCTGCCCCCCTGCCCTTGGTTCAGTCACAGCAGAGGTGGCCACACCCACACCCTCTGTGACCTCGGCGTTCCACCCTCCTGCAGCCCCGCCCGCCCCCCCTCCGCCGGTTGCCCTGGGCTACGGAAGCTGCATCCTGGGGCCAGGGGGTTCCCAGGAGGCCAAGGGAAGACACGAGGGCCTTAAATGAGTCGCAGAGGCCTTACGTGGGCTTGTGTGGTTGGGTTCACCTCTTACGTTTCACCGAACTCTGCGAGAAGACAGGGACCTGCAGCCTCACAGTTGGGCTCCACGGTAAGGTGTGCGGGACAGACCTCAAACTGACCCACGGCATGGAGCGACACCCGCCATCGAGAGGTCTACAAGAGAGCCGCTGCAGCTAGCCCACAGGTCCCAGAAAACTAGATGCCTCTTTATGTAAGTGAGTTTTGGGGAGATTTGTTGCAAAGCATTATCGCAGCAAGAGCTGACTAGTACAACGTTCTCCAAATCACTGCCACGTCCACGGCTGCCACCGTGCCTACGTGTAAGGCAACTGTGTCCTCGAACTTTGAGAACTCCTGAATTCTCGGTGCCTCTCCAACACAACGTACGTGGCTAAGGTGTCCCCAGATAACTTCACTAACGTACCACCGAGACCGCCCTAAGCTTTTATTGAACGTAATGCAACGCTCTTTCTATTCGTTCTCTGTTTCTACGTGGGTAAAATGCTTTCCGTCACTCTAAAAGGATGGAAAATCGGCACAAAACACTCTGTGGATAGTTGTTTTTCACAAAGGAAAATCACAAACGAAACAGGCATTTCGCCGGGTGTAGAGCACTAACGCCCCCTAGTGCCTCTCAATGCCAAGTGGACAGAGGCACTTCATTAAATATCGAATCCCAGCTCTCTCCGCTTGAGAGGGAGAGCAAGCCATTCTCAGGTGGAGGAGGGATGTTTTCAGCAGCTATCTGCAACATTCTGTGGACCTGGCCACTGTGTAGCTACAAAGAAACCTTTGTCTGAGGAAACTAACTAAAGAAACTTGAAAGTGGAGGAAGAGAGAAAGAATGAGACAACACCCTCATCTCGGTGACTCATCCACTTATTCGTTCACTTACCAAATCAAATATCCACTACGCGTAGAGAGTCCTGGGCTGAAAACCCGCACAGAACACGGAGACGTACCCCCATTCGCAGGGAGGTTAGATACCAGAGAGGGAGACAAGATGTAGATTACCTTACGGCAGTTCCGCACATGTCCTGTTGAAGTGTTTGCAGCTTCAGGGGAGAGAAGGGATCCAGAAATCGCTTGGATTCTCAGTGAAGTCTTCCCAGAGAAGGAGGTGCAAAATAGGCGGACTGGAAGAAACAAAAAAATTAACCTCGTGGGTAGATATGAAACGGAGCAGAGGTTCACAGATATTTAGACCCCGTTCTTTCTTGAAACGTCTAGAAAGTGAAACTGAAGCCAAATTACGGAGGGCCTTGAGTGTCAGTCTTCGGAGCTTGGCCGTACGGCGTTGACAGCGGGTGCCACGGACGGCTCGGACGAGGGCAAGGGCATAACCCAAGAGCCCTGGGAGGTGTAGGAGAGGTCGCAGCGAGGGAGATAGAAAGGCATGCGATTCTCCGGAGCAGTCACCGTAACCCAGGCGTAAACTCATAAACGGTAGACGCCGAGTAAGGGCGACACAGATGGCAGGGAGGAGTACGAGGGACACTAGAAAGGAAAACGCTCAGGGCTTCACCAGGGATTGGGTGCATTCCTTTCTCCCTCTCACAGAGGTTATCAGTAACCGGGCTAGTCGCTGGGAATCAAGAGTAAGCAAAACAGGCGTGATCTCTTCTTCCTCACGGACCACGGGGTAAACTTACCTACCTGAAACTGGACTGGGAAAGGCGATGACGGCCATAAGCGAGAGGTGCGTGGTGTCACGTGAGCTACGGTAGGGGGACGTGATGAGCTGAGTAGGTAAGGGGACGCTTTCTTGACCAAGTGACACCTGAGAAGAGATGAGAAGGGTGAGGCGGCATCAGTCAGCTGCAAACTAAACAGAGGGACACTGCCTGCAGAGGGGCAGCACGGGCAATGCGCCGTTGTAAGTATGCAGGCCTGAGAGGAGGCCACTGTGGGCAGGATGACTGAGAATGAAAGGAAGGAGCTGCAAGACGAGGCCGCAGAGATCACGCTCCACCCTGCCCAGGCGATGCCCTGCCCTGCGGACTAGCACACCCAGAGAGAGAGTACCGGTGCACAGCCAGCCGAGAAGCCTGCTCGAGAATGCAAGGCAAGGCTGCTTCTTTCACCAAGAAAGTCTTGCCTGGTAAACTAAACGGCGTATCGATGGAGCGGACACGTGATTTTACATTCTGAAGCAGGCGCCCCGCCTTACGGAACGGCGACGGTTCTCAGGGGGGCCGGGCAGGAGCCGCTCCGCGCGTCTGTCCCAGGGACCCACCCGCCTGCGGGACCTCCGGCCGCCTCGCAGGAAGCTACGACGCCCAGTCCCGTGGCTACCTGTGCAGCGAGGTGTACTCCGCGGACGCGTGCCACACACACTTCAAGTGGGAGGGCGGCCTGAGTGGCAAGGCGAGAGGCCGGCCTGCCGCGCGTACCAAGAAGGCGCTCTTCGGCCTGGGCCTAGGTGCTTGCGCCGCCCCCCTGGGCCTACCGGGCTCTGAGGGCCCTGCCCTGGACCCCCTGCCCCCCTGCCCTTGGTTCAGTCACAGCAGAGGTGGCCACACCCACACCCTCTGTGACCTCGGCGTTCCACCCTCCTGCAGCCCCGCCCGCCCCCCCTCCGCCGGTTGCCCTGGGCTACGGAAGCTGCATCCTGGGGCCAGGGGGTTCCCAGGAGGCCAAGGGAAGACACGAGGGCCTTAAATGAGTCGCAGAGGCCTTACGTGGGCTTGTGTGGTTGGGTTCACCTCTTACGTTTCACCGAACTCTGCGAGAAGACAGGGACCTGCAGCCTCACAGTTGGGCTCCACGGTAAGGTGTGCGGGACAGACCTCAAACTGACCCACGGCATGGAGCGACACCCGCCATCGAGAGGTCTACAAGAGAGCCGCTGCAGCTAGCCCACAGGTCCCAGAAAACTAGATGCCTCTTTATGTAAGTGAGTTTTGGGGAGATTTGTTGCAAAGCATTATCGCAGCAAGAGCTGACTAATACAACGTTCTCCAAATCACTGCCACGTCCACGGCTGCCACCGTGCCTACGTGTAAGGCAACTGTGTCCTCGAACTTTGAGAACTCCTGAATTCTCGGTGCCTCTCCAACACAATGTACGTGGCTAAGGTGTCCCCAGATAACTTCACTAACGTACCACCGAGACCGCCCTAAGCTTTTATTGAACGTAATGCAACGCTCTTTCTATTCGTTCTCTGTTTCTACGTGGGTAAAATGCTTTCCGTCACTCTAAAAGGATGGAAAATCGGCACAAAACACTCTGTGGATAGTTGTTTTTCACAAAGGAAAATCACAAACGAAACAGGCATTTCGCCGGGTGTAGAGCACTAACGCCCCCTAGTGCCTCTCAATGCCAAGTGGACAGAGGCACTTCATTAAATATCGAATCCCAGCTCTCTCCGCTTGAGAGGGAGAGCAAGCCATTCTCAGGTGGAGGAGGGATGTTTTCAGCAGCTATCTGCAACATTCGGTGGACCTGGCCACTGTGTAGCTACAAAGAAACCTTTTGTCTGAGGAAACTAACTAAAGAAACTTGAAAGTGGAGGAAGAGAGAAAGAATGAGACAACACCCTCATCTCGGTGACTCATCCACTTATTCGTTCACTTACCAAATCAAATATCCACTACGCGTAGAGAGTCCTGGGCTGAAAACCCGCACAGAACACGGAGACGTACCCCCATTCGCAGGGAGGTTAGATACCAGAGAGGGAGACAAGATGTAGATTACCTTACGGCAGTTCCGCACATGTCCTGTTAAAGTGTTTGCAGCTTCAGGGGAGAGAAGGGATCCAGAAATCGCTTGGATTCTCAGTGAAGTCTTCCCAGAGAAGGAGGTGCAAAATAGGCGGACTGGAAGAAACAAAAAAATTAACCTCGTGGGTAGATATGAAACGGAGCAGAGGTTCACAGATATTTAGACCCCGTTCTTTCTTGAAACGTCTAGAAAGTGAAACTGAAGCCAAATTACGGAGGGCCTTGAGTGTCAGTCTTCGGAGCTTGGCCGTACGGGGTTGACAGCGGGTGCCACGGACGGCTCGGACGAGGGCAAGGGCATAACCCAAGAGCCCTGGGAGGTGTAGGAGAGGTCGCAGCGAGGGAGATAGAAAGGCATGCGATTCTCCGGAGCAGTCACCGTAACCCAGGCGTAAACTCATAAACGGTAGACGCCGAGTAAGGGCGACACAGATGGCAGGGAGGAGTACGAGGGACACTAGAAAGGAAAACGCTCAGGGCTTCACCAGGGATTGGGTGCATTCCTTTCTCCCTCTAACAGAGGTTATCAGTAACCGGGCTAGTCGCTGGGAATCAAGAGTAAGCAAAACCGGCGTGATCTCTTCTTCCTCACGGACCACGGGGTAAACTTACCTACCTGAAACTGGACGGGAAAGGCGATGACGGCCATAAGCGAGAGGTGCGTGGTGTCACGTGAGCTACGGTAGGGGGACGTGATGAGCTGAGTAGGTAAGGGGACGCTTTCTTGACCAAGTGACACCTGAGAAGAGATGAGAAGGGTGAGGCGGCATCAGTCAGCTGCAAACTAAACAGAGGGACACTGCCTGCAGAGGGGCAGCACGGGCAATGCGCCGTTGTAAGTATGCAGGCCTGAGAGGAGGCCACTGTGGGCAGGATGACTGAGAATGAAAGGAAGGAGCTGCAAGACGAGGCCGCAGAGATCACGCTCCACCCTGCCCAGGCGATGCCCTGCCCTGCGGACTAGCACACCCAGAGAGAGAGTACCGGTGCACAGCCAGCCGAGAAGCCTGCTCGAGAATGCAAGGCAAGGCTGCTTCTTTCACCAAGAAAGTCTTGCCTGGTAAACTAAACGGCGTATCGATGGAGCGGACACGTGATTTTACATTCTGAAGCAGGCGCCCCGCCTTACGGAACGGCGACGGTTCTCAGGGGGGCCGGGCAGGAGCCGCTCCGCGCGCCTGTCCCAGGGACCCACCCGCCTGCGGGACCTCCGGCCGCCTCGCAGGAAGCTACGACGCCCAGTCCCGTGGCTACCTGTGCAGCGAGGTGTACTCCGCGGACGCGTGCCACACACACTTCAAGTGGGAGGGCGGCCTGAGTGGCAAGGCGAGAGGCCGGCCTGCCGCGCGTACCAAGAAGGCGCTCTTCGGCCTGGGCCTAGGTGCTTGCGCCGCCCCCCTGGGCCTACCGGGCTCTGAGGGCCCTGCCCTGGACCCCCTGCCCCCCTGCCCTTGGTTCAGTCACAGCAGAGGTGGCCACACCCACACCCTCTGTGACCTCGGCGTTCCACCCTCCTGCAGCCCCGCCCGCCCCCCCCTCCGCCGGTTGCCCTGGGCTACGGAAGCTGCATCCTGGGGCCAGGGGGTTCCCAGGAGGCCAAGGGAAGACACGAGGGCCTTAAATGAGTCGCAGAGGCCTTACGTGGGCTTGTGTGGTTGGGTTCACCTCTTACGTTTCACCGAACTCTGCGAGAAGACAGGGACCTGCAGCCTCACAGTTGGGCTCCACGGTAAGGTGTGCGGGACAGACCTCAAACTGACCCACGGCATGGAGCGACACCCGCCATCGAGAGGTCTACAAGAGAGCCGCTGCAGCTAGCCCACAGGTCCCAGAAAACTAGATGCCTCTTTATGTAAGTGAGTTTTGGGGAGATTTGTTGCAAAGCATTATCGCAGCAAGAGCTGACTAATACAACGTTCTCCAAATCACTGCCACGTCCACGGCTGCCACCGTGCCTACGTGTAAGGCAACTGTGTCCTCGAACTTTGAGAACTCCTGAATTCTCGGTGCCTCTCCAACACAATGTACGTGGCTAAGGTGTCCCCAGATAACTTCACTAACGTACCACCGAGACCGCCCTAAGCTTTTATTGAACGTAATGCAACGCTCTTTCTATTCGTTCTCTGTTTCTACGTGGGTAAAATGCTTTCCGTCACTCTAAAAGGATGGAAAATCGGCACAAAACACTCTGTGGATAGTTGTTTTTCACAAAGGAAAATCACAAACGAAACAGGCATTTCGCCGGGTGTAGAGCACTAACGCCCCCTAGTGCCTCTCAATGCCAAGTGGACAGAGGCACTTCATTAAATATCGAATCCCAGCTCTCTCCGCTTGAGAGGGAGAGCAAGCCATTCTCAGGTGGAGGAGGGATGTTTTCAGCAGCTATCTGCAACGTTCTGTGGACCTGGCCACTGTGTAGCTACAAAGAAACCTTTTGTCTGAGGAAACTAACTAAAGAAACTTGAAAGTGGAGGAAGAGAGAAAGAATGAGACAACACCCTCATCTCGGTGACTCATCCACTTATTCGTTCACTTACCAAATCAAATATCCACTACGCGTAGAGAGTCCTGGGCTGAAAACCCGCACAGAACACGGAGACGTACCCCCATTCGCAGGGAGGTTAGATACCAGAGAGGGAGACAAGATGTAGATTACCTTACGGCAGTTCCGCACATGTCCTGTTAAAGTGTTTGCAGCTTCAGGGGAGAGAAGGGATCCAGAAATCGCTTGGATTCTCAGTGAAGTCTTCCCAGAGAAGGAGGTGCAAAATAGGCGGACTGGAAGAAACAAAAAAATTAACCTCGTGGGTAGATATGAAACGGAGCAGAGGTTCACAGATATTTAGACCCCGTTCTTTCTTGAAACGTCTAGAAAGTGAAACTGAAGCCAAATTACGGAGGGCCTTGAGTGTCAGTCTTCGGAGCTTGGCCGTACGGGGTTGACAGCGGGTGCCACGGACGGCTCGGACGAGGGCAAGGGCATAACCCAAGAGCCCTGGGAGGTGTAGGAGAGGTCGCAGCGAGGGAGATAGAAAGGCATGCGATTCTCCGGAGCAGTCACCGTAACCCAGGCGTAAACTCATAAACGGTAGACGCCGAGTAAGGGCGACACAGATGGCAGGGAGGAGTACGAGGGACACTAGAAAGGAAAACGCTCAGGGCTTCACCAGGGATTGGGTGCATTCCTTTCTCCCTCTAACAGAGGTTATCAGTAACCGGGCTAGTCGCTGGGAATCAAGAGTAAGCAAAACAGGCGTGATCTCTTCTTCCTCACGGACCACGGGGTAAACTTACCTACCTGAAACTGGATGGGAAAGGCGATGACGGCCATAAGCGAGAGGTGCGTGGTGTCACGTGAGCTACGGTAGGGGGACGTGATGAGCTGAGTAGGTAAGGGGACGCTTTCTTGACCAAGTGACACCTGAGAAGAGATGAGAAGGGTGAGGCGGCATCAGTCAGCTGCAAACTAAACAGAGGGACACTGCCTGCAGAGGGGCAGCACGGGCAATGCGCCGTTGTAAGTATGCAGGCCTGAGAGGAGGCCACTGTGGGCAGGATGACTGAGAATGAAAGGAAGGAGCTGCAAGACGAGGCCGCAGAGATCACGCTCCACCCTGCCCAGGCGATGCCCTGCCCTGCGGACTAGCACACCCAGAGAGAGAGTACCGGTGCACAGCCAGCCGAGAAGCCTGCTCGAGAATGCAAGGCAAGGCTGCTTCTTTCACCAAGAAAGTCTTGCCTGGTAAACTAAACGGCGTATCGATGGAGCGGACACGTGATTTTACATTCTGCAGCAGGCGCCCCGCCTTACGGAACGGCGACGGTTCTCAGGGGGGCCGGGCAGGAGCCGCACCGCGCGCCTGTCCCGGGGACCCACCCGCCTGCGGGACCTCCGGCCGCCTCGCAGGAAGCTACGACGCCCAGTCCCGTGGCTACCTGTGCAGCGAGGTGTACTCCGCGGACGCGTGCCACACACACTTCAAGTGGGAGGGCGGCCTGAGTGGCAAGGCGAGAGGCCGGCCTGCCGCGCGTACCAAGAAGGCGCTCTTCGGCCTGGGCCTAGGTGCTTGCGCCGCCCCCCTGGGCCTACCGGGCTCTGAGGGCCCTGCCCTGGACCCCCTGCCCCCCTGCCCTTGGTTCAGTCACAGCAGAGGTGGCCACACCCACACCCTCTGTGACCTCGGCGTTCCACCCTCCTGCAGCCCCGCCCGCCCCCCCTCCGCCGGTTGCCCTGGGCTACGGAAGCTGCATCCTGGGGCCAGGGGGTTCCCAGGAGGCCAAGGGAAGACACGAGGGCCTTAAATGAGTCGCAGAGGCCTTACGTGGGCTTGTGTGGTTGGGTTCACCTCTTACGTTTCACCGAACTCTGCGAGAAGACAGGGACCTGCAGCCTCACAGTTGGGCTCCACGGTAAGGTGTGCGGGACAGACCTCAAACTGACCCACGGCATGGAGCGACACCTGCCATCGAGAGGTCTACAAGAGAGCCACTGCAGCTAGCCCACAGGTCCCAGAAAACTAGATGCCTCTTTATGTAAGTGAGTTTTGGGGAGATTTGTTGCAAAGCATTATCGCAGCAAGAGCTGACTAATACAACGTTCTCCAAATCACTGCCACGTCCACGGCTGCCACCGTGCCTACGTGTAAGGCAACTGTGTCCTCGAACTTTGAGAACTCCTGAATTCTCGGTGCCTGTCCAACACAATGTACGTGGCTAAGGTGTCCCCAGATAACTTCACTAACGTACCACCGAGACCGCCCTAAGCTTTTATTGAACGTAATGCAACGCTCTTTCTATTCGTTCTCTGTTTCTACGTGGGTAAAATGCTTTCCGTCACTCTAAAAGGATGGAAAATCGGCACAAAACACTCTGTGGATAGTTGTTTTTCACAAAGGAAAATCACAAACGAAACAGGCATTTCGCCGGGTGTAGAGCACTAACGCCCCCTAGTGCCTCTCAATGCCAAGTGGACAGAGGCACTTCATTAAATATCGAATCCCAGCTCTCTCCGCTTGAGAGGGAGAGCAAGCCATTCTCAGGTGGAGGAGGGATGTTTTCAGCAGCTATCTGCAACATTCTGTGGACCTGGCCACTGTGTAGCTACAAAGAAACCCTTTGTCTGAGGAAACTAACTAAAGAAACTTGAAAGTGGAGGAAGAGAGAAAGAATGAGACAACACCCTCATCTCGGTGACTCATCCACTTATTCGTTCACTTACCAAATCAAATATCCACTACGCGTAGAGAGTCCTGGGCTGAAAACCCGCACAGAACACGGAGACGTACCCCCATTCGCAGGGAGGTTAGATACCAGAGAGGGAGACAAGATGTAGATTACCTTACGGCAGTTCCGCACATGTCCTGTTAAAGTGTTTGCAGCTTCAGGGGAGAGAAGGGATCCAGAAATCGCTTGGATTCTCAGTGAAGTCTTCCCAGAGAAGGAGGTGCAAAATAGGCGGACTGGAAGAAACAAAAAAATTAACCTCGTGGGTAGATATGAAACGGAGCAGAGGTTCACAGATATTTAGACCCCGTTCTTTCTTGAAACGTCTAGAAAGTGAAACTGAAGCCAAATTACGGAGGGCCTTGAGTGTCAGTCTTCGGAGCTTGGCCGTACGGGGTTGACAGCGGGTGCCACGGACGGCTCGGACGAGGGCAAGGGCATAACCCAAGAGCCCTGGGAGGTGTAGGAGAGGTCGCAGCGAGGGAGATAGAAAGGCATGCGATTCTCCGGAGCAGTCACCGTAACCCAGGCGTAAACTCATAAACGGTAGACGCCGAGTAAGGGCGACACAGATGGCAGGGAGGAGTACGAGGGACACTAGAAAGGAAAACGCTCAGGGCTTCACCAGGGATTGGGTGCATTCCTTTCTCCCTCTAACAGAGGTTATCAGTAACCGGGCTAGTCGCTGGGAATCAAGAGTAAGCAAAACAGGCGTGATCTCTTCTTCCTCACGGACCACGGGGTAAACTTACCTACCTGAACCTGGACGGGAAAGGCGATGACGGCCATAAGCGAGAGGTGCGTGGTGTCACGTGAGCTACGGTAGGGGGACGTGATGAGCTGAGTAGGTAAGGGGACGCTTTCTTGACCAAGTGACACCTGAGAAGAGATGAGAAGGGTGAGGCGGCATCAGTCAGCTGCAAACTAAACAGAGGGACACTGCCTGCAGAGGGGCAGCACGGGCAATGCGCCGTTGTAAGTATGCAGGCCTGAGAGGAGGCCACTGTGGGCAGGATGACTGAGAATGAAAGGAAGGAGCTGCAAGACGAGGCCGCAGAGATCACGCTCCACCCTGCCCAGGCGATGCCCTGCCCTGCGGACTAGCACACCCAGAGAGAGAGTACCGGTGCACAGCCAGCCGAGAAGCCTGCTCGAGAATGCAAGGCAAGGCTGCTTCTTTCACCAAGAAAGTCTTGCCTGGTAAACTAAACGGCGTATCGATGGAGCGGACACGTGATTTTACATTCTGAAGCAGGCGCCCCGCCTTACGGAACGGCGACGGTTCTCAGGGGGGCCGGGCAGGAGCCGCTCCGCGCGTCTGTCCCAGGGGCCCACCCGCCTGCGGGACCTCCGGCCGCCTCGCAGGAAGCTACGACGCCCAGTCCCGTGGCTACCTGTGCAGCGAGGTGTACTCCGCGGACGCGTGCCACACACACTTCAAGTGGGAGGGCGGCCTGAGTGGCAAGGCGAGAGGCCGGCCTGCCGCGCGTACCAAGAAGGCGCTCTTCGGCCTGGGCCTAGGTGCTTGCGCCGCCCCCCTGGGCCTACCGGGCTCTGAGGGCCCTGCCCTGGACCCCCTGCCCCCCTGCCCTTGGTTCAGTCACAGCAGAGGTGGCCACACCCACACCCTCTGTGACCTCGGCGTTCCACCCTCCTGCAGCCCCGCCCGCCCCCCCCTCCGCCGGTTGCCCTGGGCTACGGAAGCTGCATCCTGGGGCCAGGGGGTTCCCAGGAGGCCAAGGGAAGACACGAGGGCCTTAAATGAGTCGCAGAGGCCTTACGTGGGCTTGTGTGGTTGGGTTCACCTCTTACGTTTCACCGAACTCTGCGAGAAGACAGGGACCTGCAGCCTCACAGTTGGGCTCCACGGTAAGGTGTGCGGGACAGACCTCAAACTGACCCACGGCATGGAGCGACACCCGCCATCGAGAGGTCTACAAGAGAGCCGCTGCAGCTAGCCCACAGGTCCCAGAAAACTAGATGCCTCTTTATGTAAGTGAGTTTTGGGGAGATTTGTTGCAAAGCATTATCGCAGCAAGAGCTGACTAGTACAACGTTCTCCAAATCACTGCCACGTCCACGGCTGCCACCGTGCCTACGTGTAAGGCAACTGTGTCCTCGAACTTTGAGAACTCCTGAATTCTCGGTGCCTCTCCAACACAATGTACGTGGCTAAGGTGTCCCCAGATAACTTCACTAACGTACCACCGAGACCGCCCTAAGCTTTTATTGAACGTAATGCAACGCTCTTTCTATTCGTTCTCTGTTTCTACGTGGGTAAAATGCTTTCCGTCACTCTAAAAGGATGGAAAATCGGCACAAAACACTCTGTGGATAGTTGTTTTTCACAAAGGAAAATCACAAACGAAACAGGCATTTCGCCGGGTGTAGAGCACTAACGCCCCCTAGTGCCTCTCAATGCCAAGTGGACAGAGGCACTTCATTAAATATCGAATCCCAGCTCTCTCCGCTTGAGAGGGAGAGCAAGCCATTCTCAGGTGGAGGAGGGATGTTTTCAGCAGCTATCTGCAACATTCTGTGGACCTGGCCACTGTGTAGCTACAAAGAAACCCTTTGTCTGAGGAAACTAACTAAAGAAACTTGAAAGTGGAGGAAGAGAGAAAGAATGAGACAACACCCTCATCTCGGTGACTCATCCACTTATTCGTTCACTTACCAAATCAAATATCCACTACGCGTAGAGAGTCCTGGGCTGAAAACCCGCACAGAACACGGAGACGTACCCCCATTCGCAGGGAGGTTAGATACCAGAGAGGGAGACAAGATGTAGATTACCTTACGGCAGTTCCGCACATGTCCTGTTGAAGTGTTTGCAGCTTCAGGGGAGAGAAGGGATCCAGAAATCGCTTGGATTCTCAGTGAAGTCTTCCCAGAGAAGGAGGTGCAAAATAGGCGGACAGGAAGAAACAAAAAAATTAACCTCGTGGGTAGATATGAAACGGAGCAGAGGTTCACAGATATTTAGACCCCGTTCTTTCTTGAAACGTCTAGAAAGTGAAACTGAAGCCAAATTACGGAGGGCCTTGAGTGTCAGTCTTCGGAGCTTGGCCGTACGGGGTTGACAGCGGGTGCCACGGACGGCTCGGACGAGGGCAAGGGCATAACCCAAGAGCCCTGGGAGGTGTAGGAGAGGTCGCAGCGAGGGAGATAGAAAGGCATGCGATTCTCCGGAGCAGTCACCGTAACCCAGGCGTAAACTCATAAACGGTAGACGCCGAGTAAGGGCGACACAGATGGCAGGGAGGAGTACGAGGGACACTAGAAAGGAAAACGCTCAGGGCTTCACCAGGGATTGGGTGCATTCCTTTCTCCCTCTAACAGAGGTTATCAGTAACCGGGCTAGTCGCTGGGAATCAAGAGTAAGCAAAACAGGCGTGATCTCTTCTTCCTCACGGACCACGGGGTAAACTTACCTACCTGAAACTGGACGGGAAAGGCGATGACGGCCATAAGCGAGAGGTGCGTGGTGTCACGTGAGCTACGGTAAGGGGACGTGATGAGCTGAGTAGGTAAGGGGACACTTTCTTGACCAAGTGACACCTGAGAAGAGATGAGAAGGGTGAGGCGGCATCAGTCAGCTGCAAACTAAACAGAGGGACACTGCCTGCAGAGGGGCAGCACGGGCAATGCGCCGTTGTAAGTATGCAGGCCTGAGAGGAGGCCACTGTGGGCAGGATGACTGAGAATGAAAGGAAGGAGCTGCAAGACGAGGCCGCAGAGATCACGCTCCACCCTGCCCAGGCGATGCCCTGCCCTGCGGACTAGCACACCCAGAGAGAGAGTACCGGTGCACAGCCAGCCGAGAAGCCTGCTCGAGAATGCAAGGCAAGGCTGCTTCTTTCACCAAGAAAGTCTTGCCTGGTAAACTAAACGGCGTATCGATGGAGCGGACACGTGATTTTACATTCTGAAGCAGGCGCCCCGCCTTACGGAACGGCGACGGTTCTCAGGGGGGCCGGGCAGGAGCCGCTCCGCGCGTCTGTCCCAGGGACCCACCCGCCTGCGGGACCTCCGGCCGCCTCGCAGGAAGCTACGACGCCCAGTCCCGTGGCTACCTGTGCAGCGAGGTGTACTCCGCGGACGCGTGCCACACACACTTCAAGTGGGAGGGCGGCCTGAGTGGCAAGGCGAGAGGCCGGCCTGCCGCGCGTACCAAGAAGGCGCTCTTCGGCCTGGGCCTAGGTGCTTGCGCCGCCCCCCTGGGCCTACCGGGCTCTGAGGGCCCTGCCCTGGACCCCCTGCCCCCCTGCCCTTGGTTCAGTCACAGCAGAGGTGGCCACACCCACACCCTCTGTGACCTCGGCGTTCCACCCTCCTGCAGCCCCGCCCGCCCCTCCTCCGCCGGTTGCCCTGGGCTACGGAAGCTGCATCCTGGGGCCAGGGGGTTCCCAGGAGGCCAAGGGAAGACACGAGGGCCTTAAATGAGTCGCAGAGGCCTTACGTGGGCTTGTGTGGTTGGGTTCACCTCTTACGTTTCACCGAACTCTGCGAGAAGACAGGGACCTGCAGCCTCACAGTTGGGCTCCACGGTAAGGTGTGCGGGACAGACCTCAAACTGACCCACGGCATGGAGCGACACCCGCCATCGAGAGGTCTACAAGAGAGCCGCTGCAGCTAGCCCACAGGTCCCAGAAAACTAGATGCCTCTTTATGTAAGTGAGTTTTGGGGAGATTTGTTGCAAAGCATTATCGCAGCAAGAGCTGACTAGTACAACGTTCTCCAAATCACTGCCACGTCCACGGCTGCCACCGTGCCTACGTGTAAGGCAACTGTGTCCTCGAACTTTGAGAACTCCTGAATTCTCGGTGCCTCTCCAACACAATGTACGTGGCTAAGGTGTCCCCAGATAACTTCACTAACGTACCACCGAGACCGCCCTAAGCTTTTATTGAACGTAATGCAACGCTCTTTCTATTCGTTCTCTGTTTCTACGTGGGTAAAATGCTTTCCGTCACTCTAAAAGGATGGAAAATCGGCACAAAACACTCTGTGGATAGTTGTTTTTCACAAAGGAAAATCACAAACGAAACAGGCATTTCGCCGGGTGTAGAGCACTAACGCCCCCTAGTGCCTCTCAATGCCAAGTGGACAGAGGCACTTCATTAAATATCGAATCCCAGCTCTCTCCGCTTGAGAGGGAGAGCAAGCCATTCTCAGGTGGAGGAGGGATGTTTTCAGCAGCTATCTGCAACATTCTGTGGACCTGGCCACTGTGTAGCTACAAAGAAACCCTTTGTCTGAGGAAACTAACTAAAGAAACTTGAAAGTGGAGGAAGAGAGAAAGAATGAGACAACACCCTCATCTCGGTGACTCATCCACTTATTCGTTCACTTACCAAATCAAATATCCACTACGCGTAGAGAGTCCTGGGCTGAAAACCCGCACAGAACACGGAGACGTACCCCCATTCGCAGGGAGGTTAGATACCAGAGAGGGAGACAAGATGTAGATTACCTTACGGCAGTTCCGCACATGTCCTGTTGAAGTGTTTGCAGCTTCAGGGGAGAGAAGGGATCCAGAAATCGCTTGGATTCTCAGTGAAGTCTTCCCAGAGAAGGAGGTGCAAAATAGGCGGACTGGAAGAAACAAAAAAATTAACCTCGTGGGTAGATATGAAACGGAGCAGAGGTTCACAGATATTTAGACCCCGTTCTTTCTTGAAACGTCTAGAAAGTGAAACTGAAGCCAAATTACGGAGGGCCTTGAGTGTCAGTCTTCGGAGCTTGGCCGTACGGGGTTGACAGCGGGTGCCACGGACGGCTCGGACGAGGGCAAGGGCATAACCCAAGAGCCCTGGGAGGTGTAGGAGAGGTCGCAGCGAGGGAGATAGAAAGGCATGCGATTCTCCGGAGCAGTCACCGTAACCCAGGCGTAAACTCATAAACGGTAGACGCCGAGTAAGGGCGACACAGATGGCAGGGAGGAGTACGAGGGACACTAGAAAGGAAAACGCTCAGGGCTTCACCAGGGATTGGGTGCATTCCTTTCTCCCTCTAACAGAGGTTATCAGTAACCGGGCTAGTCGCTGGGAATCAAGAGTAAGCAAAACAGGCGTGATCTCTTCTTCCTCACGGACCACGGGGTAAACTTACCTACCTGAAACTGGACGGGAAAGGCGATGACGGCCATAAGCGAGAGGTGCGTGGTGTCACGTGAGCTACGGTAGGGGGACGTGATGAGCTGAGTAGGTAAGGGGACGCTTTCTTGACCAAGTGACACCTGAGAAGAGATGAGAAGGGTGAGGCGGCATCAGTCAGCTGCAAACTAAACAGAGGGACACTGCCTGCAGAGGGGCAGCACGGGCAATGCGCCGTTGTAAGTATGCAGGCCTGAGAGGAGGCCACTGTGGGCAGGATGACTGAGAATGAAAGGAAGGAGCTGCAAGACGAGGCCGCAGAGATCACGCTCCACCCTGCCCAGGCGATGCCCTGCCCTGCGGACTAGCACACCCAGAGAGAGAGTACCGGTGCACAGCCAGCCGAGAAGCCTGCTCGAGAATGCAAGGCAAGGCTGCTTCTTTCACCAAGAAAGTCTTGCCTGGTAAACTAAACGGCGTATCGATGGAGCGGACACGTGATTTTACATTCTGCAGCAGGCGCCCCGCCTTACGGAACGGCGACGGTTCTCAGGGGGGCCGGGCAGGAGCCGCACCGCGCGCCTGTCCCGGGGACCCACCCGCCTGCGGGACCTCCGGCCGCCTCGCAGGAAGCTACGACGCCCAGTCCCGTGGCTACCTGTGCAGCGAGGTGTACTCCGCGGACGCGTGCCACACACACTTCAAGTGGGAGGGCGGCCTGAGTGGCAAGGCGAGAGGCCGGCCTGCCGCGCGTACCAAGAAGGCGCTCTTCGGCCTGGGCCTAGGTGCTTGCGCCGCCCCCCTGGGCCTACCGGGCTCTGAGGGCCCTGCCCTGGACCCCCTGCCCCCCTGCCCTTGGTTCAGTCACAGCAGAGGTGGCCACACCCACACCCTCTGTGACCTCGGCGTTCCACCCTCCTGCAGCCCCGCCCGCCCCCCCCTCCGCCGGTTGCCCTGGGCTACGGAAGCTGCATCCTGGGGCCAGGGGGTTCCCAGGAGGCCAAGGGAAGACACGAGGGCCTTAAATGAGTCGCAGAGGCCTTACGTGGGCTTGTGTGGTTGGGTTCACCTCTTACGTTTCACCGAACTCTGCGAGAAGACAGGGACCTGCAGCCTCACAGTTGGGCTCCACGGTAAGGTGTGCGGGACAGACCTCAAACTGACCCACGGCATGGAGCGACACCCGCCATCGAGAGGTCTACAAGAGAGCCGCTGCAGCTAGCCCACAGGTCCCAGAAAACTAGATGCCTCTTTATGTAAGTGAGTTTTGGGGAGATTTGTTGCAAAGCATTATCGCAGCAAGAGCTGACTAGTACAACGTTCTCCAAATCACTGCCACGTCCACGGCTGCCACCGTGCCTACGTGTAAGGCAACTGTGTCCTCGAACTTTGAGAACTCCTGAATTCTCGGTGCCTCTCCAACACAATGTACGTGGCTAAGGTGTCCCCAGATAACTTCACTAACGTACCACCGAGACCGCCCTAAGCTTTTATTGAACGTAATGCAACGCTCTTTCTATTCGTTCTCTGTTTCTACGTGGGTAAAATGCTTTCCGTCACTCTAAAAGGATGGAAAATCGGCACAAAACACTCTGTGGATAGTTGTTTTTCACAAAGGAAAATCACAAACGAAACAGGCATTTCGCCGGGTGTAGAGCACTAACGCCCCCTAGTGCCTCTCAATGCCAAGTGGACAGAGGCACTTCATTAAATATCGAATCCCAGCTCTCTCCGCTTGAGAGGGAGAGCAAGCCATTCTCAGGTGGAGGAGGGATGTTTTCAGCAGCTATCTGCAACATTCTGTGGACCTGGCCACTGTGTAGCTACAAAGAAACCTTTTGTCTGAGGAAACTAACTAAAGAAACTTGAAAGTGGAGGAAGAGAGAAAGAATGAGACAACACCCTCATCTCGGTGACTCATCCACTTATTCGTTCACTTACCAAATCAAATATCCACTACGCGTAGAGAGTCCTGGGCTGAAAACCCACACAGAACACGGAGACGTACCCCCATTCGCAGGGAGGTTAGATACCAGAGAGGGAGACAAGATGTAGATTACCTTACGGCAGTTCCGCACATGTCCTGTTGAAGTGTTTGCAGCTTCAGGGGAGAGAAGGGATCCAGAAATCGCTTGGATTCTCAGTGAAGTCTTCCCAGAGAAGGAGGTGCAAAATAGGCGGACTGGAAGAAACAAAAAAATTAACCTCGTGGGTAGATATGAAACGGAGCAGAGGTTCACAGATATTTAGACCCCGTTCTTTCTTGAAACGTCTAGAAAGTGAAACTGAAGCCAAATTACGGAGGGCCTTGAGTGTCAGTCTTCGGAGCTTGGCCGTACGGGGTTGACAGCGGGTGCCACGGACGGCTCGGACGAGGGCAAGGGCATAACCCAAGAGCCCTGGGAGGTGTAGGAGAGGTCGCAGCGAGGGAGATAGAAAGGCATGCGATTCTCCGGAGCAGTCACCGTAACCCAGGCGTAAACTCATAAACGGTAGACGCCGAGTAAGGGCGACACAGATGGCAGGGAGGAGTACGAGGGACACTAGAAAGGAAAACGCTCAGGGCTTCACCAGGGATTGGGTGCATTCCTTTCTCCCTCTAACAGAGGTTATCAGTAACCGGGCTAGTCGCTGGGAATCAAGAGTAAGCAAAACAGGCGTGATCTCTTCTTCCTCACGGACCACGGGGTAAACTTACCTACCTGAAACTGGACGGGAAAGGCGATGACGGCCATAAGCGAGAGGTGCGTGGTGTCACGTGAGCTACGGTAGGGGGACGTGATGAGCTGAGTAGGTAAGGGGACGCTTTCTTGACCAAGTGACACCTGAGAAGAGATGAGAAGGGTGAGGCGGCATCAGTCAGCTGCAAACTAAACAGAGGGACACTGCCTGCAGAGGGGCAGCACGGGCAATGCGCCGTTGTAAGTATGCAGGCCTGAGAGGAGGCCACTGTGGGCAGGATGACTGAGAATGAAAGGAAGGAGCTGCAAGACGAGGCCGCAGAGATCACGCTCCACCCTGCCCAGGCGATGCCCTGCCCTGCGGACTAGCACACCCAGAGAGAGAGTACCGGTGCACAGCCAGCCGAGAAGCCTGCTCGAGAATGCAAGGCAAGGCTGCTTCTTTCACCAAGAAAGTCTTGCCTGGTAAACTAAACGGCGTATCGATGGAGCGGACACGTGATTTTACATTCTGAAGCAGGCGCCCCGCCTTACGGAACGGCGACGGTTCTCAGGGGGGCCGGGCAGGAGCCGCTCCGCGCGTCTGTCCCAGGGACCCACCCGCCTGCGGGACCTCCGGCCGCCTCGCAGGAAGCTACGACGCCCAGTCCCGTGGCTACCTGTGCAGCGAGGTGTACTCCGCGGACGCGTGCCACACACACTTCAAGTGGGAGGGCGGCCTGAGTGGCAAGGCGAGAGGCCGGCCTGCCGCGCGTACCAAGAAGGCGCTCTTCGGCCTGGGCCTAGGTGCTTGCGCCGCCCCCCTGGGCCTACCGGGCTCTGAGGGCCCTGCCCTGGACCCCCTGCCCCCCTGCCCTTGGTTCAGTCACAGCAGAGGTGGCCACACCCACACCCTCTGTGACCTCGGCGTTCCACCCTCCTGCAGCCCCGCCCGCCCCCCCTCCGCCGGTTGCCCTGGGCTACGGAAGCTGCATCCTGGGGCCAGGGGGTTCCCAGGAGGCCAAGGGAAGACACGAGGGCCTTAAATGAGTCGCAGAGGCCTTACGTGGGCTTGTGTGGTTGGGTTCACCTCTTACGTTTCACCGAACTCTGCGAGAAGACAGGGACCTGCAGCCTCACAGTTGGGCTCCACGGTAAGGTGTGCGGGACAGACCTCAAACTGACCCACGGCATGGAGCGACACCCGCCATCGAGAGGTCTACAAGAGAGCCGCTGCAGCTAGCCCACAGGTCCCAGAAAACTAGATGCCTCTTTATGTAAGTGAGTTTTGGGGAGATTTGTTGCAAAGCATTATCGCAGCAAGAGCCGACTAATACAACGTTCTCCAAATCACTGCCATGTCCACGGCTGCCACCGTGCCTACGTGTAAGGCAACTGTGTCCTCGAACTTTGAGAACTCCTGAATTCTCGGTGCCTCTCCAACACAATGTACGTGGCTAAGGTGTCCCCAGATAACTTCACTAACGTACCACCGAGACCGCCCTAAGCTTTTATTGAACGTAATGCAACGCTCTTTCTATTCGTTCTCTGTTTCTACGTGGGTAAAATGCTTTCCGTCACTCTAAAAGGATGGAAAATCGGCACAAAACACTCTGTGGATAGTTGTTTTTCACAAAGGAAAATCACAAACGAAACAGGCATTTCGCCGGGTGTAGAGCACTAACGCCCCCTAGTGCCTCTCAATGCCAAGTGGACAGAGGCACTTCATTAAATATCGAATCCCAGCTCTCTCCGCTTGAGAGGGAGAGCAAGCCATTCTCAGGTGGAGGAGGGATGTTTTCAGCAGCTATCTGCAACATTCTGTGGACCTGGCCACTGTGTAGCTACAAAGAAACCTTTTGTCTGAGGAAACTAACTAAAGAAACTTGAAAGTGGAGTAAGAGAGAAAGAATGAGACAACACCCTCATCTCGGTGACTCATCCACTTATTCGTTCACTTACCAAATCAAATATCCACTACGCGTAGAGAGTCCTGGGCTGAAAACCCGCACAGAACACGGAGACGTACCCCCATTCGCAGGGAGGTTAGATACCAGAGAGGGAGACAAGATGTAGATTACCCTACGGCAGTTCCACACATGTCCTATTAAAGTGTTTGCAGCTTCAGGGGAGAGAAGGGATCCAGAAATCGCTTGGATTCTCAGTGAAGTCTTCCCAGAGAAGGAGGTGCAAAATAGGCGGACTGGAAGAAACAAAAAAATTAACCTCGTGGGTAGATATGAAACGGAGCAGAGGTTCACAGATATTTAGACCCCGTTCTTTCTTGAAACGTCTAGAAAGTGAAACTGAAGCCAAATTACGGAGGGCCTTGAGTGTCAGTCTTCGGAGCTTGGCCGTACGGCGTTGACAGCGGGTGCCACGGACAGCTCGGACGAGGGCAAGGGCATAACCCAAGAGCCCTGGGAGGTGTAGGAGAGGTCGCAGCGAGGGAGATAGAAAGGCATGCGATTCTCCGGAGCAGTCACCGTAACCCAGGCGTAAACTCATAAACGGTAGACGCCGAGTAAGGGCGACACAGATGGCAGGGAGGAGTACGAGGGACACTAGAAAGGAAAACGCTCAGGGCTTCACCAGGGATTGGGTGCATTCCTTTCTCCCTCTCACAGAGGTTATCAGTAACCGGGCTAGTCGCTGGGAATCAAGAGTAAGCAAAACAGGCGTGATCTCTTCTTCCTCACGGACCACGGGGTAAACTTACCTACCTGAAACTGGACGGGAAAGGCGATGACGGCCATAAGCGAGAGGTGCGTGGTGTCACGTGAGCTACGGTAGGGGGACGTGATGAGCTGAGTAGGTAAGGGGACGCTTTCTTGACCAAGTGACACCTGAGAAGAGATGAGAAGGGTGAGGCGGCATCAGTCAGCTGCAAACTAAACAGAGGGACACTGCCTGCAGAGGGGCAGCACGGGCAATGCGCCGTTGTAAGTATGCAGGCCTGAGAGGAGGCCACTGTGGGCAGGATGACTGAGAATGAAAGGAAGGAGCTGCAAGACGAGGCCGCAGAGATCACGCTCCACCCTGCCCAGGCGATGCCCTGCCCTGCGGACTAGCACACCCAGAGAGAGAGTACCGGTGCACAGCCAGCCGAGAAGCCTGCTCGAGAATGCAAGGCAAGGCTGCTTCTTTCACCAAGAAAGTCTTGCCTGGTAAACTAAACGGCGTATCGATGGAGCGGACACGTGATTTTACATTCTGAAGCAGGCGCCCCGCCTTACGGAACGGCGACGGTTCTCAGGGGGGCCGGGCAGGAGCCGCTCCGCGCGTCTGTCCCAGGGACCCACCCGCCTGCGGGACCTCCGGCCGCCTCGCAGGAAGCTACGACGCCCAGTCCCGTGGCTACCTGTGCAGCGAGGTGTACTCCGCGGACGCGTGCCACACACACTTCAAGTGGGAGGGCGGCCTGAGTGGCAAGGCGAGAGGCCGGCCTGCCGCGCGTACCAAGAAGGCGCTCTTCGGCCTGGGCCTAGGTGCTTGCGCCGCCCCCCTGGGCCTACCGGGCTCTGAGGGCCCTGCCCTGGACCCCCTGCCCCCCTGCCCTTGGTTCAGTCACAGCAGAGGTGGCCACACCCACACCCTCTGTGACCTCGGCGTTCCACCCTCCTGCAGCCCCGCCCGCCCCCCCTCCGCCGGTTGCCCTGGGCTACGGAAGCTGCATCCTGGGGCCAGGGGGTTCCCAGGAGGCCAAGGGAAGACACGAGGGCCTTAAATGAGTCGCAGAGGCCTTACGTGGGCTTGTGTGGTTGGGTTCACCTCTTACGTTTCACCGAACTCTGCGAGAAGACAGGGACCTGCAGCCTCACAGTTGGGCTCCACGGTAAGGTGTGCGGGACAGACCTCAAACTGACCCACGGCATGGAGCGACACCCGCCATCGAGAGGTCTACAAGAGAGCCGCTGCAGCTAGCCCACAGGTCCCAGAAAACTAGATGCCTCTTTATGTAAGTGAGTTTTGGGGAGATTTGTTGCAAAGCATTATCGCAGCAAGAGCTGACTAATACAACGTTCTCCAAATCACTGCCATGTCCACGGCTGCCACCGTGCCTACGTGTAAGGCAACTGTGTCCTCGAACTTTGAGAACTCCTGAATTCTCGGTGCCTCTCCAACACAATGTACGTGGCTAAGGTGTCCCCAGATAACTTCACTAACGTACCACCGAGACCGCCCTAAGCTTTTATTGAACGTAATGCAACGCTCTTTCTATTCGTTCTCTGTTTCTACGTGGGTAAAATGCTTTCCGTCACTCTAAAAGGATGGAAAATCGGCACAAAACACTCTGTGGATAGTTGTTTTTCACAAAGGAAAATCACAAACGAAACAGGCATTTCGCCGGGTGTAGAGCACTAACGCCCCCTAGTGCCTCTCAATGCCAAGTGGACAGAGGCACTTCATTAAATATCGAATCCCAGCTCTCTCCGCTTGAGAGGGAGAGCAAGCCATTCTCAGGTGGAGGAGGGATGTTTTCAGCAGCTATCTGCAACATTCTGTGGACCTGGCCACTGTGTAGCTACAAAGAAACCTTTTGTCTGAGGAAACTAACTAAAGAAACTTGAAAGTGGAGGAAGAGAGAAAGAATGAGACAACACCCTCATCTCGGTGACTCATCCACTTATTCGTTCACTTACCAAATCAAATATCCACTACGCGTAGAGAGTCCTGGGCTGAAAACCCGCACAGAACACGGAGACGTACCCCCATTCGCAGGGAGGTTAGATACCAGAGAGGGAGACAAGATGTAGATTACCTTACGGCAGTTCCACACATGTCCTGTTAAAGTGTTTGCAGCTTCAGGGGAGAGAAGGGATCCAGAAATCGCTTGGATTCTCAGTGAAGTCTTCCCAGAGAAGGAGGTGCAAAATAGGCGGACTGGAAGAAACAAAAAAATTAACCTCGTGGGTAGATATGAAACGGAGCAGAGGTTCACAGATATTTAGACCCCGTTCTTTCTTGAAACGTCTAGAAAGTGAAACTGAAGCCAAATTACGGAGGGCCTTGAGTGTCAGTCTTCGGAGCTTGGCCGTACGGCGTTGACAACAGGTGCCACGGACAGCTCGGACGAGGGCAAGGGCATAACCCAAGAGCCCTGGGAGGTGTAGGAGAGGTCGCAGCGAGGGAGATAGAAAGGCATGCGATTCTCCGGAGCAGTCACCGTAACCCAGGCGTAAACTCATAAACGGTAGACGCCGAGTAAGGGCGACACAGATGGCAGGGAGGAGTACGAGGGACACTAGAAAGGAAAACGCTCAGGGCTTCACCAGGGATTGGGTGCATTCCTTTCTCCCTCTAACAGAGGTTATCAGTAACCGGGCTAGTCGCTGGGAATCAAGAGTAAGCAAAACAGGCGTGATCTCTTCTTCCTCACGGACCACGGGGTAAACTTACCTACCTGAAACTGGACGGGAAAGGCGATGACGGCCATAAGCGAGAGGTGCGTGGTGTCACGTGAGCTACGGTAGGGGGACGTGATGAGCTGAGTAGGTAAGGGGACGCTTTCTTGACCAAGTGACACCTGAGAAGAGATGAGAAGGGTGAGGCGGCATCAGTCAGCTGCAAACTAAACAGAGGGACACTGCCTGCAGAGGGGCAGCACGGGCAATGCGCCGTTGTAAGTATGCAGGCCTGAGAGGAGGCCACTGTGGGCAGGATGACTGAGAATGAAAGGAAGGAGCTGCAAGACGAGGCCGCAGAGATCACGCTCCACCCTGCCCAGGCGATGCCCTGCCCTGCGGACTAGCACACCCAGAGAGAGAGTACCGGTGCACAGCCAGCCGAGAAGCCTGCTCGAGAATGCAAGGCAAGGCTGCTTCTTTCACCAAGAAAGTCTTGCCTGGTAAACTAAACGGCGTATCGATGGAGCGGACACGTGATTTTACATTCTGAAGCAGGCGCCCCGCCTTACGGAACGGCGACGGTTCTCAGGGGGGCCGGGCAGGAGCCGCTCCGCGCGTCTGTCCCAGGGACCCACCCGCCTGCGGGACCTCCGGCCGCCTCGCAGGAAGCTACGACGCCCAGTCCCGTGGCTACCTGTGCAGCGAGGTGTACTCCGCGGACGCGTGCCACACACACTTCAAGTGGGAGGGCGGCCTGAGTGGCAAGGCGAGAGGCCGGCCTGCCGCGCGTACCAAGAAGGCGCTCTTCGGCCTGGGCCTAGGTGCTTGCGCTGCCCCCCTGGGCCTACCGGGCTCTGAGGGCCCTGCCCTGGACCCCCTGCCCCCCTGCCCTTGGTTCAGTCACAGCAGAGGTGGCCACACCCACACCCTCTGTGACCTCGGCGTTCCACCCTCCTGCAGCCCCGCCCGCCCCCCCTCCGCCGGTTGCCCTGGGCTACGGAAGCTGCATCCTGGGGCCAGGGGGTTCCCAGGAGGCCAAGGGAAGACACGAGGGCCTTAAATGAGTCGCAGAGGCCTTACGTGGGCTTGTGTGGTTGGGTTCACCTCTTACGTTTCACCGAACTCTGCGAGAAGACAGGGACCTGCAGCCTCACAGTTGGGCTCCACGGTAAGGTGTGCGGGACAGACCTCAAACTGACCCACGGCATGGAGCGACACCCGCCATCGAGAGGTCTACAAGAGAGCCGCTGCAGCTAGCCCACAGGTCCCAGAAAACTAGATGCCTCTTTATGTAAGTGAGTTTTGGGGAGATTTGTTGCAAAGCATTATCGCAGCAAGAGCTGACTAATACAACGTTCTCCAAATCACTGCCATGTCCACGGCTGCCACCGTGCCTACGTGTAAGGCAACTGTGTCCTCGAACTTTGAGAACTCCTGAATTCTCGGTGCCTCTCCAACACAATGTACGTGGCTAAGGTGTCCCCAGATAACTTCACTAACGTACCACCGAGACCGCCCTAAGCTTTTATTGAACGTAATGCAACGCTCTTTCTATTCGTTCTCTGTTTCTACGTGGGTAAAATGCTTTCCGTCACTCTAAAAGGATGGAAAATCGGCACAAAACACTCTGTGGATAGTTGTTTTTCACAAAGGAAAATCACAAACGAAACAGGCATTTCGCCGGGTGTAGAGCACTAACGCCCCCTAGTGCCTCTCAATGCCAAGTGGACAGAGGCACTTCATTAAATATCGAATCCCAGCTCTCTCCGCTTGAGAGGGAGAGCAAGCCATTCTCAGGTGGAGGAGGGATGTTTTCAGCAGCTATCTGCAACATTCTGTGGACCTGGCCACTGTGTAGCTACAAAGAAACCTTTTGTCTGAGGAAACTAACTAAAGAAACTTGAAAGTGGAGGAAGAGAGAAAGAATGAGACAACACCCTCATCTCGGTGACTCATCCACTTATTCGTTCACTTACCAAATCAAATATCCACTACGCGTAGAGAGTCCTGGGCTGAAAACCCGCACAGAACACGGAGACGTACCCCCATTCGCAGGGAGGTTAGATACCAGAGAGGGAGACAAGATGTAGATTACCTTACGGCAGTTCCGCACATGTCCTGTTAAAGTGTTTGCAGCTTCAGGGGAGAGAAGGGATCCAGAAATCGCTTGGATTCTCAGTGAAGTCTTCCCAGAGAAGGAGGTGCAAAATAGGCGGACTGGAAGAAACAAAAAAATTAACCTCGTGGGTAGATATGAAACGGAGCAGAGGTTCACAGATATTTAGACCCCGTTCTTTCTTGAAACGTCTAGAAAGTGAAACTGAAGCCAAATTACGGAGGGCCTTGAGTGTCAGTCTTCGGAGCTTGGCCGTACGGCGTTGACAGCGGGTGCCACGGACGGCTCGGACGAGGGCAAGGGCATAACCCAAGAGCCCTGGGAGGTGTAGGAGAGGTCGCAGCGAGGGAGATAGAAAGGCATGCGATTCTCCGGAGCAGTCACCGTAACCCAGGCGTAAACTCATAAACGGTAGACGCCGAGTAAGGGCGACACAGATGGCAGGGAGGAGTACGAGGGACACTAGAAAGGAAAACGCTCAGGGCTTCACCAGGGATTGGGTGCATTCCTTTCTCCCTCTCACAGAGGTTATCAGTAACCGGGCTAGTCGCTGGGAATCAAGAGTAAGCAAAACAGGCGTGATCTCTTCTTCCTCACGGACCACGGGGTAAACTTACCTACCTGAAACTGGACGGGAAAGGCGATGACGGCCATAAGCGAGAGGTGCGTGGTGTCACGTGAGCTACGGTAGGGGGACGTGATGAGCTGAGTAGGTAAGGGGACGCTTTCTTGACCAAGTGACACCTGAGAAGAGATGAGAAGGGTGAGGCGGCATCAGTCAGCTGCAAACTAAACAGAGGGACACTGCCTGCAGAGGGGCAGCACGGGCAATGCGCCGTTGTAAGTATGCAGGCCTGAGAGGAGGCCACTGTGGGCAGGATGACTGAGAATGAAAGGAAGGAGCTGCAAGACGAGGCCGCAGAGATCACGCTCCACCCTGCCCAGGCGATGCCCTGCCCTGCGGACTAGCACACCCAGAGAGAGAGTACCGGTGCACAGCCAGCCGAGAAGCCTGCTCGAGAATGCAAGGCAAGGCTGCTTCTTTCACCAAGAAAGTCTTGCCTGGTAAACTAAACGGCGTATCGATGGAGCGGACACGTGATTTTACATTCTGAAGCAGGCGCCCCGCCTTACGGAACGGCGACGGTTCTCAGGGGGGCCGGGCAGGAGCCGCTCCGCGCGTCTGTCCCAGGGACCCACCCGCCTGCGGGACCTCCGGCCGCCTCGCAGGAAGCTACGACGCCCAGTCCCGTGGCTACCTGTGCAGCGAGGTGTACTCCGTGGACGCGTGCCACACACACTTCAAGTGGGAGGGCGGCCTGAGTGGCAAGGCGAGAGGCCGGCCTGCCGCGCGTACCAAGAAGGCGCTCTTCGGCCTGGGCCTAGGTGCTTGCGCCACCCCCCTGGGCCTACCGGGCTCTGAGGGCCCTGCCCTGGACCCCCTGCCCCCCTGCCCTTGGTTCAGTCACAGCAGAGGTGGCCACACCCACACCCTCTGTGACCTCGGCGTTCCACCCTCCTGCAGCCCCGCCCGCCCCCCCTCCGCCGGTTGCCCTGGGCTACGGAAGCTGCATCCTGGGGCCAGGGGGTTCCCAGGAGGCCAAGGGAAGACACGAGGGCCTTAAATGAGTCGCAGAGGCCTTACGTGGGCTTGTGTGGTTGGGTTCACCTCTTACGTTTCACCGAACTCTGCTAGAAGACAGGGACCTGCAGCCTCACAGTTGGGCTCCACGGTAAGGTGTGCGGGACAGACCTCAAACTGACCCACGGCATGGAGCGACACCCGCCATCGAGAGGTCTACAAGAGAGCCGCTGCAGCTAGCCCACAGGTCCCAGAAAACTAGATGCCTCTTTATGTAAGTGAGTTTTGGGGAGATTTGTTGCAAAGCATTATCGCAGCAAGAGCTGACTAATACAACGTTCTCCAAATCACTGCCATGTCCACGGCTGCCACCGTGCCTACGTGTAAGGCAACTGTGTCCTCGAACTTTGAGAACTCCTGAATTCTCGGTGCCTCTCCAACACAATGTACGTGGCTAAGGTGTCCCCAGATAACTTCACTAACGTACCACCGAGACCGCCCTAAGCTTTTATTGAACGTAATGCAACGCTCTTTCTATTCGTTCTCTGTTTCTACGTGGGTAAAATGCTTTCCGTCACTCTAAAACGATGGAAAATCGGCACAAAACACTCTGTGGATAGTTGTTTTTCACAAAGGAAAATCACAAACGAAACAGGCATTTCGCCGGGTGTAGAGCACTAACGCCCCCTAGTGCCTCTCAATGCCAAGTGGACAGAGGCACTTCATTAAATATCGAATCCCAGCTCTCTCCGCTTGAGAGGGAGAGCAAGCCATTCTCAGGTGGAGGAGGGATGTTTTCAGCAGCTATCTGCAACATTCGGTGGACCTGGCCACTGTGTAGCTACAAAGAAACCTTTTGTCTGAGGAAACTAACTAAAGAAACTTGAAAGTGGAGGAAGAGAGAAAGAATGAGACAACACCCTCATCTCGGTGACTCATCCACTTATTCGTTCACTTACCAAATCAAATATCCACTACGCGTAGAGAGTCCTGGGCTGAAAACCCGCACAGAACACGGAGACGTACCCCCATTCGCAGGGAGGTTAGATACCAGAGAGGGAGACAAGATGTAGATTACCTTACGGCAGTTCCGCACATGTCCTGTTAAAGTGTTTGCAGCTTCAGGGGAGAGAAGGGATCCAGAAATCGCTTGGATTCTCAGTGAAGTCTTCCCAGAGAAGGAGGTGCAAAATAGGCGGACTGGAAGAAACAAAAAAATTAACCTCGTGGGTAGATATGAAACGGAGCAGAGGTTCACAGATATTTAGACCCCGTTCTTTCTTGAAACGTCTAGAAAGTGAAACTGAAGCCAAATTACGGAGGGCCTTGAGTGTCAGTCTTCGGAGCTTGGCCGTACGGCGTTGACAGCGGGTGCCACGGACGGCTCGGACGAGGGCAAGGGCATAACCCAAGAGCCCTGGGAGGTGTAGGAGAGGTCGCAGCGAGGGAGATAGAAAGGCATGCGATTCTCCGGAGCAGTCACCGTAACCCAGGCGTAAACTCATAAACGGTAGACGCCGAGTAAGGGCGACACAGATGGCAGGGAGGAGTACGAGGGACACTAGAAAGGAAAACGCTCAGGGCTTCACCAGGGATTGGGTGCATTCCTTTCTCCCTCTAACAGAGGTTATCAGTAACCGGGCTAGTCGCTGGGAATCAAGAGTAAGCAAAACAGGCGTGATCTCTTCTTCCTCACGGACCACGGGGTAAACTTACCTACCTGAAACTGGATGGGAAAGGCGATGACGGCCATAAGCGAGAGGTGCGTGGTGTCACGTGAGCTACGGTAGGGGGACGTGATGAGCTGAGTAGGTAAGGGGACGCTTTCTTGACCAAGTGACACCTGAGAAGAGATGAGAAGGGTGAGGCGGCATCAGTCAGCTGCAAACTAAACAGAGGGACACTGCCTGCAGAGGGGCAGCACGGGCAATGCGCCGTTGTAAGTATGCAGGCCTGAGAGGAGGCCACTGTGGGCAGGATGACTGAGAATGAAAGGAAGGAGCTGCAAGACGAGGCCGCAGAGATCATGCTCCACCCTGCCCAGGCGATGCCCTGCCCTGCGGACTAGCACACCCAGAGAGAGAGTACCGGTGCACAGCCAGCCGAGAAGCCTGCTCGAGAATGCAAGGCAAGGCTGCTTCTTTCACCAAGAAAGTCTTGCCTGGTAAACTAAACGGCGTATCGATGGAGCGGACACGTGATTTTACATTCTGAAGCAGGCGCCCCGCCTTACGGAACGGCGACGGTTCTCAGGGGGGCCGGGCAGGAGCCGCTCCGCGCGTCTGTCCCAGGGACCCACCCGCCTGCGGGACCTCCGGCCGCCTCGCAGGAAGCTACGACGCCCAGTCCCGTGGCTACCTGTGCAGCGAGGTGTACTCCGCGGACGCGTGCCACACACACTTCAAGTGGGAGGGCGGCCTGAGTGGCAAGGCGAGAGGCCGGCCTGCCGCGCGTACCAAGAAGGCGCTCTTCGGCCTGGGCCTAGGTGCTTGCGCCGCCCCCCTGGGCCTACCGGGCTCTGAGGGCCCTGCCCTGGACCCCCTGCCCCCCTGCCCTTGGTTCAGTCACAGCAGAGGTGGCCACACCCACACCCTCTGTGACCTCGGCGTTCCACCCTCCTGCAGCCCCGCCCGCCCCCCCTCCGCCGGTTGCCCTGGGCTACGGAAGCTGCATCCTGGGGCCAGGGGGTTCCCAGGAGGCCAAGGGAAGACACGAGGGCCTTAAATGAGTCGCAGAGGCCTTACGTGGGCTTGTGTGGTTGGGTTCACCTCTTACGTTTCACCGAACTCTGCGAGAAGACAGGGACCTGCAGCCTCACAGTTGGGCTCCACGGTAAGGTGTGCGGGACAGACCTCAAACTGACCCACGGCATGGAGCGACACCCGCCATCGAGAGGTCTACAAGAGAGCCGCTGCAGCTAGCCCACAGGTCCCAGAAAACTAGATGCCTCTTTATGTAAGTGAGTTTTGGGGAGATTTGTTGCAAAGCATTATCGCAGCAAGAGCTGACTAATACAACGTTCTCCAAATCACTGCCACGTCCACGGCTGCCACCGTGCCTACGTGTAAGGCAACTGTGTCCTCGAACTTTGAGAACTCCTGAATTCTCGGTGCCTCTCCAACACAACGTACGTGGCTAAGGTGTCCCCAGATAACTTCACTAACGTACCACCGAGACCGCCCTAAGCTTTTATTGAACGTAATGCAACGCTCTTTCTATTCGTTCTCTGTTTCTACGTGGGTAAAATGCTTTCCGTCAATCTAAAAGGATGGAAAATCGGCACAAAACACTCTGTGGATAGTTGTTTTTCACAAAGGAAAATCACAAACGAAACAGGCATTTCGCCGGGTGTAGAGCACTAACGCCCCCTAGTGCCTCTCAATGCCAAGTGGACAGAGGCACTTCATTAAATATCGAATCCCAGCTCTCTCCGCTTGAGAGGGAGAGCAAGCCATTCTCAGGTGGAGGAGGGATGTTTTCAGCAGCTATCTGCAACATTCTGTGGACCTGGCCACTGTGTAGCTACAAAGAAACCTTTTGTCTGAGGAAACTGACTAAAGAAACTTGAAAGTGGAGGAAGAGAGAAAGAATGAGACAACACCCTCATCTCGGTGACTCATCCACTTATTCGTTCACTTACCAAATCAAATATCCACTACGCGTAGAGAGTCCTGGGCTGAAAACCCGCACAGAACACGGAGACGTACCCCCATTCGCAGGGAGGTTAGATACCAGAGAGGGAGACAAGATGTAGATTACCTTACGGCAGTTCCGCACATGTCCTGTTAAAGTGTTTGCAGCTTCAGGGGAGAGAAGGGATCCAGAAATCGCTTGGATTCTCAGTGAAGTCTTCCCAGAGAAGGAGGTGCAAAATAGGCGGACTGGAAGAAACAAAAAAATTAACCTCGTGGGTAGATATGAAACGGAGCAGAGGTTCACAGATATTTAGACCCCGTTCTTTCTTGAAACGTCTAGAAAGTGAAACTGAAGCCAAATTACGGAGGGCCTTGAGTGTCAGTCTTCGGAGCTTGGCCGTACGGGGTTGACAGCGGGTGCCACGGACGGCTCGGACGAGGGCAAGGGCATAACCCAAGAGCCCTGGGAGGTGTAGGAGAGGTCGCAGCGAGGGAGATAGAAAGGCATGCGATTCTCCGGAGCAGTCACCGTAACCCAGGCGTAAACTCATAAACGGTAGACGCCGAGTAAGGGCGACACAGATGGCAGGGAGGAGTACGAGGGACACTAGAAAGGAAAACGCTCAGGGCTTCACCAGGGATTGGGTGCATTCCTTTCTCCCTCTAACAGAGGTTATCAGTAACCGGGCTAGTCGCTGGGCATCAAGAGTAAGCAAAACAGGCGTGATCTCTTCTTCCTCACGGACCACGGGGTAAACTTACCTACCTGAAACTGGATGGGAAAGGCGATGACGGCCATAAGCGAGAGGTGCGTGGTGTCACGTGAGCTACGGTAGGGGGACGTGATGAGCTGAGTAGGTAAGGGGACGCTTTCTTGACCAAGTGACACCTGAGAAGAGATGAGAAGGGTGAGGCGGCATCAGTCAGCTGCAAACTAAACAGAGGGACACTGCCTGCAGAGGGGCAGCACGGGCAATGCGCCGTTGTAAGTATGCAGGCCTGAGAGGAGGCCACTGTGGGCAGGATGACTGAGAATGAAAGGAAGGAGCTGCAAGACGAGGCCGCAGAGATCACGCTCCACCATGCCCAGGCGATGCCCTGCCCTGCGGACTAGCACACCCAGAGAGAGAGTACCGGTGCACAGCCAGCCGAGAAGCCTGCTCGAGAATGCAAGGCAAGGCTGCTTCTTTCACCAAGAAAGTCTTGCCTGGTAAACTAAACGGCGTATCGATGGAGCGGACACGTGATTTTACATTCTGAAGCAGGCGCCCCGCCTTACGGAACGGCGACGGTTCTCAGGGGGGCCGGGCAGGAGCCGCTCCGCGCGTCTGTCCCAGGGACCCACCCGCCTGCGGGACCTCCGGCCGCCTCGCAGGAAGCTACGACGCCCAGTCCCGTGGCTACCTGTGCAGCGAGGTGTACTCCGCGGACGCGTGCCACACACACTTCAAGTGGGAGGGCGGCCTGAGTGGCAAGGCGAGAGGCCGGCCTGCCGCGCGTACCAAGAAGGCGCTCTTCGGCCTGGGCCTAGGTGCTTGCGCCGCCCCCCTGGGCCTACCGGGCTCTGAGGGCCCTGCCCTGGACCCCCTGCCCCCCTGCCCTTGGTTCAGTCACAGCAGAGGTGGCCACACCCACACCCTCTGTGACCTCGGCGTTCCACCCTCCTGCAGCCCCGCCCGCCCCCCCTCCGCCGGTTGCCCTGGGCTATGGAAGCTGCATCCTGGGGCCAGGGGGTTCCCAGGAGGCCAAGGGAAGACACGAGGGCCTTAAATGAGTCGCAGAGGCCTTACGTGGGCTTGTGTGGTTGGGTTCACCTCTTACGTTTCACCGAACTCTGCTAGAAGACAGGGACCTGCAGCCTCACAGTTGGGCTCCACGGTAAGGTGTGCGGGACAGACCTCAAACTGACCCACGGCATGGAGCGACACCCGCCATCGAGAGGTCTACAAGAGAGCCGCTGCAGCTAGCCCACAGGTCCCAGAAAACTAGATGCCTCTTTATGTAAGTGAGTTTTGGGGAGATTTGTTGCAAAGCATTATCGCAGCAAGAGCTGACTAATACAACGTTCTCCAAATCACTGCCATGTCCATGGCTGCCACCGTGCCTACGTGTAAGGCAACTGTGTCCTCGAACTTTGAGAACTCCTGAATTCTCGGTGCCTCTCCAACACAATGTACGTGGCTAAGGTGTCCCCAGATAACTTCACTAACGTACCACCGAGACCGCCCTAAGCTTTTATTGAACGTAATGCAACGCTCTTTCTATTCGTTCTCTGTTTCTACGTGGGTAAAATGCTTTCCGTCACTCTAAAAGGATGGAAAATCGGCACAAAACACTCTGTGGATAGTTGTTTTTCACAAAGGAAAATCACAAACGAAACAGGCATTTCGCCGGGTGTAGAGCACTAACGCCCCCTAGTGCCTCTCAATGCCAAGTGGACAGAGGCACTTCATTAAATATCGAATCCCAGCTCTCTCCGCTTGAGAGGGAGAGCAAGCCATTCTCAGGTGGAGGAGGGATGTTTTCAGCAGCTATCTGCAACATTCGGTGGACCTGGCCACTGTGTAGCTACAAAGAAACCTTTTGTCTGAGGAAACTAACTAAAGAAACTTGAAAGTGGAGGAAGAGAGAAAGAATGAGACAACACCCTCATCTCGGTGACTCATCCACTTATTCGTTCACTTACCAAATCAAATATCCACTACGCGTAGAGAGTCCTGGGCTGAAAACCCGCACAGAACACGGAGACGTACCCCCATTCGCAGGGAGGTTAGATACCAGAGAGGGAGACAAGATGTAGATTACCTTACGGCAGTTCCGCACATGTCCTGTTAAAGTGTTTGCAGCTTCAGGGGAGAGAAGGGATCCAGAAATCGCTTGGATTCTCAGTGAAGTCTTCCCAGAGAAGGAGGTGCAAAATAGGCGGACTGGAAGAAACAAAAAAATTAACCTCGTGGGTAGATATGAAACGGAGCAGAGGTTCACAGATATTTAGACCCCGTTCTTTCTTGAAACGTCTAGAAAGTGAAACTGAAGCCAAATTACGGAGGGCCTTGAGTGTCAGTCTTCGGAGCTTGGCCGTACGGGGTTGACAGCGGGTGCCACGGACGGCTCGGACGAGGGCAAGGGCATAACCCAAGAGCCCTGGGAGGTGTAGGAGAGGTCGCAGCGAGGGAGATAGAAAGGCATGCGATTCTCCGGAGCAGTCACCGTAACCCAGGCGTAAACTCATAAACGGTAGACGCCGAGTAAGGGCGACACAGATGGCAGGGAGGAGTACGAGGGACACTAGAAAGGAAAACGCTCAGGGCTTCACCAGGGATTGGGTGCATTCCTTTCTCCCTCTAACAGAGGTTATCAGTAACCGGGTTAGTCGCTGGGAATCAAGAGTAAGCAAAACAGGCGTGATCTCTTCTTCCTCACGGACCACGGGGTAAACTTACCTACCTGAAACTGGACGGGAAAGGCGATGACGGCCATAAGCGAGAGGTGCGTGGTGTCACGTGAGCTACGGTAGGGGGACGTGATGAGCTGAGTAGGTAAGGGGACACTTTCTTGACCAAGTGACACCTGAGAAGAGATGAGAAGGGTGAGGCGGCATCAGTCAGCTGCAAACTAAACAGAGGGACACTGCCTGCAGAGGGGCAGCACGGGCAATGCGCCGTTGTAAGTATGCAGGCCTGAGAGGAGGCCACTGTGGGCAGGATGACTGAGAATGAAAGGAAGGAGCTGCAAGACGAGGCCGCAGAGATCACGCTCCACCATGCCCAGGCGATGCCCTGCCCTGCGGACTAGCACACCCAGAGAGAGAGTACCGGTGCACAGCCAGCCGAGAAGCCTGCTCGAGAATGCAAGGCAAGGCTGCTTCTTTCACCAAGAAAGTCTTGCCTGGTAAACTAAACGGCGTATCGATGGAGCGGACACGTGATTTTACATTCTGAAGCAGGCGCCCCGCCTTACGGAACGGCGACGGTTCTCAGGGGGGCCGGGCAGGAGCCGCTCCGCGCGTCTGTCCCAGGGACCCACCCGCCTGCGGGACCTCCGGCCGCCTCGCAGGAAGCTACGACGCCCAGTCCCGTGGCTACCTGTGCAGCGAGGTGTACTCCGCGGACGCGTGCCACACACACTTCAAGTGGGAGGGCGGCCTGAGTGGCAAGGCGAGAGGCCGGCCTGCCGCGCGTACCAAGAAGGCGCTCTTCGGCCTGGGCCTAGGTGCTTGCGCCGCCCCCCTGGGCCTACCGGGCTCTGAGGGCCCTGCCCTGGACCCCCTGCCCCCCTGCCCTTGGTTCAGTCACAGCAGAGGTGGCCACACCCACACCCTCTGTGACCTCGGCGTTCCACCCTCCTGCAGCCCCGCCCGCCCCCCCCTCCGCCGGTTGCCCTGGGCTACGGAAGCTGCATCCTGGGGCCAGGGGGTTCCCAGGAGGCCAAGGGAAGACACGAGGGCCTTAAATGAGTCGCAGAGGCCTTACGTGGGCTTGTGTGGTTGGGTTCACCTCTTACGTTTCACCGAACTCTGCGAGAAGACAGGGACCTGCAGCCTCACAGTTGGGCTCCACGGTAAGGTGTGCGGGACAGACCTCAAACTGACCCGCGGCATGGAGCGACACCCGCCATCGAGAGGTCTACAAGAGAGCCGCTGCAGCTAGCCCACAGGCCCGAGAAAACTAGATTCTTCTTCACGTAAGTGAGTTTTGGGGAGATTTGTTGCAAAGCGTTATCACAGCAAGAGCCGACTAGTACAACATTCTCCAAATCACTGCCATGCCCACGGCTGCCACCGTGCCTACGTGTAAGGCAACTGTGATCTCGAACTTTGAGAACTCCTGAATGACTTCTCGGAGCCTCTCCAACACAATGTACGTGGCGAAGGTGTCCCCAGATAACCTCACTAACGTACCACCGAGACCGCCCTAAGCTTTTCTTAAACGCAATGCAACGCTCTTTCTATTCGTTTTCTGTTTCTACGTAGGTAAAATGCTTTCCGTCAATCTAAAAGGATGGAAAATTGGCACAAAACACCCTGTGCATAGTTGTTTTTCACAAAGGAAAATCACAAACGAAACAGGCATTTCACCGGGTGTAGAGCACTAACGCCCCCTAGTGCCTCTAAATGCCAAGTGAACAGCGGCACTTAATTAAATATGGAATCCCAGCTCTCTCCGCTTGAGAGGGAGAGCAAGCCATTCTCAAGTGGAGGAGGGATGTTTTCAGCAGCTATCTGCAACATTCTGTGGACCTGGCCACTGCGTAGCTACAGAGAAACCTTTTGTCTGAGGAAACTAACTAAAGAAACTTGAAAGTGGAAAAAGAGAGAAAGAATGAGACAATACCCTTATCTTGGTGACTCATTCACTTATTCGTTCACTTACCAAATCAAATACCCACTACGTGTAGAGAGTACTGTGCTGAAAACCGCACAGAACACGGAGACGTACCTCCATTCGCAGGGAGGTTAGATACCAGAGAGGGAGACAAGATGTAGATTACCTTACGGCAGTTCCGCACATGTCCTGTTAAACGGTTTACAGCTTCAGGGGAGAGAAGGGATCCAGAAATCGCTCGGATTCTCAGTGAAGTCTTCCCAGAGAAGGAGGTGCAAAATAGGTGGACTGGAAGAAACAAAAAAATTAACCTCGTGGGTAGATATGAAACGGAGCAGAGGTGCACAGATATTTAGACCCCGTTCTTCCTTGAAACGTCTAGAAAGTGAAACTGAAGCCAAATTACGGAGGGCCTTGAGTGTCAGTCTTAGGAGCCTGGCCGTATGGGGATGACAGCGGGTGCCACGGACGGCTCGGACGAGGGCAAGGGCATAACCCAAGAGCCCTGGGAGGTGTAGGAGAGGTCGCAGCGAGGGAGGTAGAAAGGCATGCGATTCTCCGAAGCAGTCACCGTAACCCAGGTGTAAACTCATAAACGGTAGACGCGGAGTAAGGGCGACACAGATGGCAGGGAGGAGTACGAGGGACACTAGAAAGGAAAACGGTCAGGGCTTCACCAGGGATTGGGTGCATTCCTTTCTCCCTCTAACAGAGGTTATCAGTAACCGGGCTAGTCGCTGGGAATCAAGAGTAAGCAAAACAGGCGTGATCTCTTCTTCCTCACGGACCACGGGGTAAACTTACCTACCTGAGACTGGATGGGAAAGGCGATGACGGCCATAAGCGAGAGGTGCGTGGTGTCACGTGAGCTACGGTAGGGGGACGTGATGAGTTGAGTAGGTAAGGGGACGCTTTCCTGACCAAGTGACACCTGAGGAGAGATGAGAAGGGTGAGGCGGCATCAGTCAGCTGCAAACTAAACAGAGGGACACTTCCTGCAGAGGGGCAGCACGGGCAATGCGCCGCTGTAAGTATGCAGGCCTGAGAGGAGGCCACTGTGGGCAGGATGATCGAGAATGAAAGGAAGGAGCTGCAAGGCGAGGCCGCAGAGATCACGCTCCACCCTGCCCAGGGGATGCCCTGCCCTGCGGACTAGCACACCCAGAGAGAGAGTTCCAGTGCACAGCCAGATGAGAAGCCTGCTCGAGGACGCAAGCCAACGCTGCTTCTTTCACCAAGAAAGTCTTGCCTGGTAAACTAAACAGCGTATCGATAGCGCGGACACGTGATTTACATTCTGAAGCAGGCGCCCCGCCTTACGGAACGGCGACGGTCCTCAGGGGGGCCGGGCAGGAGCCGCTCCGCGCGTCTGTCCCAGGGACCCAGCCGCCTGCGGGACCTCCGGCCGCCTCGCAGGAAGCTACGACGCCCAGTCCCACGACTACCTGTGCAGCGAGGTGTACTCCGCGGACGCGTGCCACACACACTTCAAGTGGGAGGGCGGCCTGAGTGGCAAGGCGAGAGGCCGGCCTGCCGCGCAGACCAGGAAGGCGCTCTTCGGCCCGGGCCTAGGTGCTTGCGCCACCCCCCGGGCCTACCGGGCTCTGAGGGCCCTGCCCTGGACCCCCTGCCCCCCTGCCCTTGGTTCAGTCACAGAAGAGGTGGCCACACCCACACCCTCTGTGACCTCGGCGTTCCACCCTCCTGCAGCCCCGCCCGCCCCCCTCCGCCGGTTGCCCTGGGCTACGGAAGCTGCATCCTGGGGCCAGGGGGTTCCCAGGAGGCCAAGGGAAGACACGATGGCCTTAAATGAGTCGCAGAGGCCTTACGTGGCCTTGTGTGGTTGGGCTCACCTCTTAGGTTTCAGTGAACTCTGCGAGAAGACAGGGACCTGCAGCCTCACAGTTGGGCTCCACGGTAAGGTGTGCGGGACAGACCTCAAACTGACCCGCGGCATGGAGCGACACCCGCCATCGAGAGGTCTACAAGAGAGCCGCTGCAGCTAGCCCACAGGCCCGAGAAAACTAGATTCTTCTTCACGTAAGTGAGTTTTGGGGAGATTTGTTGCAAAGCGTTATCACAGCAAGAGCCGACTAGTACAACATTCTCCAAATCACTGCCATGCCCACGGCTGCCACCGTGCCTACGTGTAAGGCAACTGTGATCTCGAACTTTGAGAACTCCTGAATGACTTCTCGGAGCCTCTCCAACACAATGTACGTGGCGAAGGTGTCCCCAGATAACCTCACTAACGTACCACCGAGACCGCCCTAAGCTTTTCTTAAACGCAATGCAACGCTCTTTCTATTCGTTTTCTGTTTCTACGTAGGTAAAATGCTTTCCGTCAATCTAAAAGGATGGAAAATTGGCACAAAACACCCTGTGCATAGTTGTTTTTCACAAAGGAAAATCACAAACGAAACAGGCATTTCACCGGGTGTAGAGCACTAACGCCCCCTAGTGCCTCTAAATGCCAAGTGAACAGCGGCACTTAATTAAATATGGAATCCCAGCTCTCTCCGCTTGAGAGGGAGAGCAAGCCATTCTCAAGTGGAGGAGGGATGTTTTCAGCAGCTATCTGCAACATTCTGTGGACCTGGCCACTGCGTAGCTACAGAGAAACCTTTTGTCTGAGGAAACTAACTAAAGAAACTTGAAAGTGGAAAAAGAGAGAAAGAATGAGACAATACCCTTATCTTGGTGACTCATTCACTTATTCGTTCACTTACCAAATCAAATACCCACTACGTGTAGAGAGTACTGTGCTGAAAACCGCACAGAACACGGAGACGTACCTCCATTCGCAGGGAGGTTAGATACCAGAGAGGGAGACAAGATGTAGATTACCTTACGGCAGTTCCGCACATGTCCTGTTAAACGGTTTACAGCTTCAGGGGAGAGAAGGGATCCAGAAATCGCTCGGATTCTCAGTGAAGTCTTCCCAGAGAAGGAGGTGCAAAATAGGTGGACTGGAAGAAACAAAAAAATTAACCTCGTGGGTAGATATGAAACGGAGCAGAGGTGCACAGATATTTAGACCCCGTTCTTCCTTGAAACGTCTAGAAAGTGAAACTGAAGCCAAATTACGGAGGGCCTTGAGTGTCAGTCTTAGGAGCCTGGCCGTATGGGGATGACAGCGGGTGCCACGGACGGCTCGGAAGAGGGCAAGGGCATAACCCAAGAGCCCTGGGAGGTGTAGGAGAGGTCGCAGCGAGGGAGGTAGAAAGGCATGCGATTCTCCGAAGCAGTCACCGTAACCCAGGTGTAAACTCATAAACGGTAGACGCGGAGTAAGGGCGACACAGATGGCAGGGAGGAGTACGAGGGACACTAGAAAGGAAAACGGTCAGGGCTTCACCAGGGATTGGGTGCATTCCTTTCTCCCTCTAACAGAGGTTATCAGTAACCGGGCTAGTCGCTGGGAATCAAGAGTAAGCAAAACAGGCGTGATCTCTTCTTCCTCACGGACCACGGGGTAAACTTACCTACCTGAGACTGGATGGGAAAGGCGATGACGGCCATAAGCGAGAGGTGCGTGGTGTCACGTGAGCTACGGTAGGGGGACGTGATGAGTTGAGTAGGTAAGGGGACGCTTTCCTGACCAAGTGACACCTGAGGAGAGATGAGAAGGGTGAGGCGGCATCAGTCAGCTGCAAACTAAACAGAGGGACACTTCCTGCAGAGGGGCAGCACGGGCAATGCGCCGTTGTAAGTATGCGGGCCTGAGAGGAGGCCACTGTGGGCAGGATGATCGAGAATGAAAGGAAGGAGCTGCAAGACGAGGCCGCAGAGATCACGCTCCACCCTGCCCAGCGGATGCCCTGCCCTGCGGACTAGCACACCCAGAGAGAGAGTTCCAGTGCACAGCCAGATGAGAAGCCTGCTCGAGGACGCAAGCCAACGCTGCTTCTTTCACCAAGAAAGTCTTGCCTGGTAAACTAAACGGCGTATCGATGGAGCGGACACGTGATTTTACATTCTGAAGCAGGCGCCCCGCCTTACGGAACGGCGACGGTTCTCAGGGGGGCCGGGCAGGAGCCGCTCCGCGCGTCTGTCCCAGGGACCCACCCGCCTGCGGGACCTCCGGCCGCCTCGCAGGAAGCTACGACGCCCAGTCCCACGGCTACCTGTGCAGCGAGGTGTACTCCGCGGACGCGTGCCACACACACTTCAAGTGGGAGGGCGGCCTGAGTGGCAAGGCGAGAGGCCGGCCTGCCGCGCAGACCAGGAAGGCGCTCTTCGGCCCGGGCCTAGGTGCTTGCGCCACCCCCCTGGGCCTACCGGGCTCTGAGGGCCCTGCCCTGGACCCCCTGCCCCCCTGCCCTTGGTTCAGTCACAGAAGAGGTGGCCACACCCACACCCTCTGTGACCTCGGCGTTCCACCCTCCTGCAGCCCCGCCCGCCCCCCTCCGCCGGTTGCCCTGGGCTACGGAAGCTGCATCCTGGGGCCAGGGGGTTCCCAGGAGGCCAAGGGAAGACACGAGGGCCTTAAATGAGTCGCAGAGGCCTTACGTGGCCTTGTGTGGTTGGGCTCACCTCTTAGGTTTCAGTGAACTCTGCGAGAAGACAGGGACCTGCAGCCTCACAGTTGGGCTCCACGGTAAGGTGTGCGGGACAGACCTCAAGCTGGCCCGCGGCACGGAGCGACACCCGCCATCGAGAGGTCTACAAGAGAGCCGCTGCAGCTAGCCCACAGGTCCGAGAAAACTAGACTCTTCTTCACGTAAGTGACTTTTGGGGAGATTTGTTGCAAAGCGTTATCACAGCAAGAGCCGACTAGTACAACATTCTCCAAATCACTGCCATGTCCACGGCTGCCACCGTGCCTACGTGTAAGGCAACTGTGATCTCGAACTTTGAGAACTCCTGAATGAATTCTCGGAGCCTCTCCAACACAATGTACGTGGCGAAGGTGTCCCCAGATAACTTCACTAACGTACCACCGAGACCGCCCTAAGCTTTTCTTAAACGCAATGCAACGCTCTTTTATTCGTTTTCTGTTTCTACGTAGGTAAAATGCTTTCCGTCAATCTAAAAGGATGGAAAATTGGCACAAAACACTCTGTGCATAGTTGTTTTTCACAAAGGAAAATCACAAACGAAACAGGCATTTCACCGGGTGTAGAGCACTAACGCCCCCTAGTGCCTCTAAATGCCAAGTGAACAGCGGCACTTAATTAAATATGGAATCCCAGCTCTCTCCGCTTGAGAGGGAGAGCAAGCCATTCTCAAGTGGAGGAGGGATGTTTTCAGCAGCTATCTGCAACATTCTGTGGACCTGGCCACTGCGTAGCTACAGAGAAACCTTTTGTCTGAGGAAACTAACTAAAGAAACTTGAAAGTGGAAAAAGAGAGAAAGAATGAGACAATACCCTTATCTTGGTGACTCATTCACTTATTCGTTCACTTACCAAATCAAATACCCACTACGAGTAGAGAGTACTGTGCTGAAAACCGCACAGAACACGGAGACGTACCCCCATTCGCAGGGAGGTTAGATACCAGAGAGGGAGACAAGATGTAGATTACCTTACGGCAGTTCCGCACATGTCCTGTTAAACGGTTTACAGCTTCAGGGGAGAGAAGGGATCCAGAAATCGCTTGGATTCTCAGTGAAGTCCTCCCAGAGAAGGAGGTGTAAAGTAATTTGACCAAAAAAAAAATTAACGTCATAGATAGATATGAAACAGAGCAAAGATGCACAGATATTTACACCCAGTTCCTTTTTAAAAGTCTTGAAGTGAAATTAAAGCCAAATTATGGAGGGTCTTGAATGTCTATCTTAAGAGTTTGGCTGTATTGGGTTGACAATGGGTGCCATGGATGGATTAGAAGAGGGCACTGGCATAACCCAAGAGCCTTGGGAGGTGTAAGAGAGGTTGTAGTGAGGAAGATAGAAAGACATGCTATTCTCCGAAGCAATCGTCGTAATCCAGGTGTAAAATAATAAATGATAGAAGCAGAGTAACGGCAACACAGATGGAAGGGAGTAGTATGAGAGACACTGGAAAGAAAAACGGTCAGGGCTTCACCATTGATTGGATACATTCATTTCTCCATTTAACACAGGTTATCAGTAACTGTGCTAGTCGCTGGGAACTAAGAGTACGCAAAACAGTCATGATCTCCTACTCGCGGACCATATGGTAAACACCTATCTAAAACTGGATGTGAAATGTGATGAAGGCTATAAGCGAGAGGTACATGGTGTTATGTGAGCTACGGTAGGGGGATGTGATGAGTTGAGTAGGTAAGGGGACACTTTCTTAGCAAAGTGACACATGAGAAGAGATGCGAACGGTGAGGAGGCATCAATCAGCTGCAAACTAAACAGAAGGACATTTCCTGCAGAGGGGCAGCATGGGCAATGCGCCCTTGTAAGTATGCAGGCCTGAAAGGAGGCCACTGTGGGCTGGATGACTGAGAATGAAAGGAAGGAGCTGCAAGACGAGGCCGCAGAGATCGCGCTCCATCCTGCCCAGGGGATGCCCTGCCCTGCAGACTAGCACCCCCAGAGAGAGAGTACCAGTGCACAGCCAGATGAGAAGCCTGCTCTAGAATGCAAGTCAACGCTGCTTCTTTCACCAAGAAAGTCTTGCCTGGTAAACTAAACAGTATATGTAGTGGACATATGATTTACCTTCTGAAGCAAGCTCCTTATCTTACAGAACGGCACCAGTTGTCCACCGGAAGCCATCCTTTGACTCCACATTCTAGACCATGGTGAGGAGGTTAGTCTTTATCCTAAGAGCAATGGAAAGTCACAGACGGATTTGAAGTGGAGATGGTGGTGTCTGCATCATGGAACATGTATTGGAAGGCAGCCAGAGTCAGCAAAAAGAAGATGAGGAAGTTTGTTTCTGAAACACTTACTTTCTTGTTGAAGTAAGAGGTATCCCCTTCAGGTGAGAGAGCAAGGACACACAACAGAGTCTAGTGGGACATGAAAAGAGTGGAGAAAGAGTCATTGTTAACGGCCATAAGTAAGGGAGTAGAAAAAAGAAATGGGGACCACATGTCAGTTAAAATAAGACAGCCTATGTTGTTTCCATAGCTCTGTGACTGGATCTAACAAAACACATTGCTCTGAAAGCAGGTCCAGAGAAGATAAATGTTAGAGATGCGCAGAATGCATCTGCAGTGAGGTTCCATGGGACGGTAAAATGGCTTGGCAGTCTGGGTATAATGTTGTCATGATGGACCAGCAGTCAACTACAGGGAATCAGCGGTAAAATGATAAACTGTATTCTAGTCAAACTTACACTCACCAGAGCCCGGAAGGAGGAGAGCCCGTGTCTTGTGCTGCCCAGTATCCATGTCCCTCCCAGCTCAGGTATTGGCAGGGAAGCCCAGGCATCTTGTCTTGGGCCAGGCACGCACCTGGCTTGTCAGAGGGTCCCAGAGGTGCTGTGGGGAGGCAGCTTTTGCTCACCATGTTCAGGGAAGCTACAACACACCAGATACTGAAAGGAGAACCAAAGCCACTATTAAGACATAATTCAACTGTCTCCCAGTCCAGCAAGGGGTCCTGTTAGCACCGTATCAGTGTAACTGGCGTCACCCCACCCCAGGACCAAGCCAAACGAACGCCTCTCCAGGGGCCTCGAGACCCCACGACCTGGGCCACACACACAGGAGCATCACTCAGCTATGCAAAGGGGTGAAGCCCTGACACTCACAACAACGTGGACGGACCCTGAGAACACGATGCTCAGTGAGAGAAGCCAGACACAGAAGGACACACAGTGTGTGATTCCATTGATGGGAAACGTCCAGAACAGGCAGATCCACAGACACAGAGTGTCAGGGGCTGGAGCAGGGGACTGCCGGCCCTTTGCGCTGATGGAATGTTCTGGAATTAGAGGTGAAGGCTGCACAGCTCTGTGAATATAGTAAAAGCCATTAAATTGTACACTTCATATGGGTGAGTTCAGTGGTGTGTGAATGCTATCTCGGCAAAGCTGTCATTTAAAAAGACACAAAACCCACAACACCCAGCGTGGCTCCTTCTCCCCTTGTCCCACCCCTTCACCTGGTGTCTGTCCCAGACCAGGTGTGGGCCCAGCGTGTCCTGTGGCCCCAGCACCTGCTCTCCGGTGGGACCCTCACTCAGCCTGCAGGTGAGCACAGAGCAGACGCCAGGGAGGCACCTGCACACCAGGGGAAACGTGAGCCACCACCACCATGGGACATGCAAATCCTTCCCTAGAGCTCCCCGCCCCAAGCCCCATGACTCCTGCCATCCCCGTGGGCACCACCCCGTGGCGGTCCCCTCCCCCCCAGGGACACAGCCTGCAAAAACCCCTTCCCCACCCAGGAAAAGACGTGTCAGGTTTTTAAAGGACCAGCGTTCTCAGAGGTAACCTCTCTCACACACCGGCTGCCCGTGCACCTGGTGTGAGCCTGACGTGCTTTCCCGACATCGGCCGCGTACCCCATGACTAACTGAGGGGATTCAAACGGAAGCCCCTCAGAGATGAGGAGGCGTCGTCATCCAAGGTCAATACTCAGTGAAGCACGCAGCCTCCGACCTCCCAACTGCAGCTCACGGGAACCTGTGACTCGGGAGCCCTGCCAGGCGCCCTGGACAGGAAGAGGGCCCGGTCCGACACAGGGGCGCTGAGGAACAGAGCCCCGGGCTAGGCACCGCGACAGCGGCCATGGGTGGGGAGAGAGAGTCTGGGAAGGAACAAGAAAGGCGGGCAGTGAGGGAGGCACTACAGAGCCACGCATGAGCTGCGGAGGACCATGGACAGGCACCCGGCATGTCCTCTGTAACACCCTTGGGACCGCTTGACGCCATGGGCGTGACAGGAGACCCGGCTGGTGGGAAAGGCAGGGACAGCTTGAGGGGACAGAGAAGACGTCAAAGAGGCCTCCAGGCAGCACCCTGAGTGGGAGGAAGGAAACAGGACTGTCATCCCACAGCCAGGGAGAGAAGGCGCACGCACTGGGGAAGAGTGCCAGGACCACGAGAGGAGGACACAGCAGAAAGAAAGAGGGAGGAGAGGGGTTTCCTGGGAGACATGCGCCGGGCCCAGGGATGCGCAGACACAGTCAGTCACACCCTACAGGTCCCCAAATCCAAAAGGGACACCAAACACTCTGTATCTTGATTGTATCAATGACAATGAAATCATTACATCGGTGCATAGCTTTGTAAGATGCCACCATCGGGAGAAACTGAGTAAAGAGAACGTGGCATGTGTCCGACCTATTTCTGACAGCTGTGCAAGAATCTACGATAATCTCAAAATAAAAAGTTTAATTTAATTAAGGAAAAAAGGACGCAGCTCTTAGAGGTAGACTGGGGGCCGGTCCCCTGCAGCTCCCAGCCGCCTCCTGCCTAGTGAATATCCAAAGGGCCGGCTGGCTGCCTCTGGCCCCTCCCACCAGGAACAGAGTATACAGGCAGCATTTGGATGTTAGGGACCAAAGTATGAAAGCTAACAGGCACGTACATACGGAATACCAGGCATTTCCCGGTGATCCCTTCCTCTTCAAAGGGGCTACTTCACCCACGGAAAGTCCTCAAAGGGTTAACCTGCCTTCCACCTGAGCTCAGATTAGGCAGGACTCACACCAGCAGAGGTCAGATCAGAAAATGTTTTCTGAGTCACAGGGAGGGATGGCTCACTCACCCTCCCACTTCAGCTACTACCCACTGTGGAGTGAAGGGTGTGACTGCTCAGCAGGCATTCATCAGGGCTCGTGGGCTCTCAGGAGGAAGCCAGAAGCAGGCGGGGACACTCACGCTGGGGCCGCTCCACGCCCACAGCCTCAGTGAGTCACGGAGGGGAAGGACCACTGCACGCCCTTGCTGGCTCCTGCCCTGCCATCAGGCAGCCGAAGATACCACCTGCTTCCTCCTGAGCTGAGACCCGGTTTTCCCACCAAAAGAAGGACCATCCTGCTTTAGAAATGCCACCGTGAGCTATAAGTAGATATCTGGGAACTCTCAGTCACAGAAGGAACAAAACTCGCCCTGCACCCCACCCTCCTATTTGTCAATTGCGCAAAAGCCCATCTTGGAGGCTGGACATTTCGGAGTACAGGCGGTTGTGGCTGTTTACACTTCCTCCTGCGGGTGCCCCCACCTCAGAGAAACCACCCACACCTCCCCCAGGGCAAATCTGGCAGCCCCACTCTCTGGGACCTCAGTTGATCCCATATACGGGGCACTACACTTCAGCTAACTTCTGTGTTTATAGATCACCTACCGTCCTTAGTTCATAAGTTTTGAGAATAAGAATACTGTCACCCTCAGAATGGGAGAAAATATTTGCAAACGAATTAACGGACAAAGGATTAATCTCCAAAATATATAAACAGATCATGCAGCTCAATACTAAAGAAACAAACAACCCAATCCAAAAATGGACAGATGACCTAAATAACCATTTCTCCAAAGAAGACATACAGATGGCCAAGAAGCACGTGAAAAGCTGCTCAACATCACTAATTATTAGAGAAATGCAAATCAAAACTACAATGAGGTATCACCTCACACCAGTTAGAATGGGCACCATCAGAAAATCCACAAACAACAAATGCTGGAGAGGGTGTGGAGAAAAGGGAACCCTTTTGCACTGCTGGTGGGAATGTTAATTGATACAGCCACTATGGAGAACAGTATGGAGGTTCCTTAAAAAACTAAAAATAGAATTACCATTTGATCCAGCAATCCCACTACTGGGCATATACCCAGAGAAAACCATAATTTAAAAAGACACATGCACCCCAATGTTCACTGCAGCACTATTTACAACAGCCAGGTCATGGAAGCAACCTAAATGCCCATCGACAGATGAACAGATAAAGAAGTTGTGGTACATATACACAATGGAATATTACTCAGCCATAAAAAGGAAAGAAATTGAGTCATTTGTTGAGACGCGGATGGATCTAGAGACTGTCATACAGAGTGAAGTCAGAAAGAGAAAAACAAATATCGTATGTAAACGCATGTATGTGGAACTTAGAAAAATGGTACAGATGAACTGGTCTGCAGGGCAGAAGTTGAGACACAGATGTAGAGAACAAACGTATGGACACCAAGGGGGGAAAGCCGCGGGGGGGTGGGGATGGTGGTGTGTTGAACTGGGCGAGTCGGATTGACATGTATACACTGATGTGTATAAAACTGATGACTAATAAGAACGTGCTATATAAAAAAATAAATTAAATAAAATTCAAAAATCAAAAAAAAAAAGAATACTGTCTACTGTCCTCCGCGCCCCCTGGAACACTCACTCTAAATATCCAGGAGGTGCTTGCAGAATGAATGAATCAATGAACAAACAAGCTCACTCATTTCAAACGTGCGGTCACGTGAATAACCTGACCTTCTAAGAAGTTAAGCTTCTGGAAGGAGCCCATTTTCTTAATGTATTCAGCATCGAGTCATCACAAAATATGAACTCTTATAAAGTACTGCCCCCTCAGTTCCCATGAGAAAGCAAAATTCCTCAGCAGGGAAATGGGAGGGTAGCAGACATTACCCACAAAGCTTTAGGAAGGCTGCAGCTCGCTGAGCACTTCACTAGGGCCCCTGACCGCCTGCCTGATAGTAGGACAGACACACCAGGAATGGCTGCTGACCGGCAGAAAGAGCACCCGGCCAGGCAGGCAGCACACCCTGCACCCTGCCAAGCGAGGTCCAGCCAGCAAGGGAAAGATGCTCTCTCCACTTCAGAACCGCCCACCACTAGAAAGCCAGGTCCTGCCAGGGCCTGGACACACGAGGCCTTCCTTACAAGGGTTATAAATCTGTGGCCTTGCTCTGCCTCGAATAAAAGACAGAGACGGGGACAACATGACCATCTCCAGATGAACCTTCAACTTCGTTTCAAGTGCCTGGGTGCTGGGTCACAGTGCATTTCTAAACTCTTCCAATACTCAAAAATACCAATTTCTAAGATGCAGAAGGGTTGTTAAACATACACTTAGCACAGATCCCAGTCCCACTCCTGAGTATTTTCTCAAGTGAGGTAAAAACCCAAGTTCACATGGAAACCTGCCCTGGGATGTTTACAGCAGCTTTATTCCTGATCCCCTCAAAACTGGAAACATCCCACAAGTCCTGCCACCCGCAGGCGAATGGACAAACGCATCATGGAATACAACACAGCCAGAAAAAGGAGTGGCTTCTCATACCCGCAACAACAGGGATGATGGACTTCCCTGGTGGTCCAGTGGCTAAGACTCCGCGCTCCCAATGCAGGGGGCCCGGGGTCCATTTCTGCTCAGGGAACTAGATCCCGCACGCTGCAACTAAAACATACTGCATGTGCCAATGAAGATCCCATGTGCCGCAACTAAGACCCAGCACAGCCAAGTAAATAACTAACTAAATCAATGTTTAAAACAACAACAACAAAAAAAAACAAACCTGGGATGAATCTCGCATAGGTTTTGCTGAGCCAAAGCAGCCAGAATTGAAAAGCTACATGCTGTTGTTCCGTTCATCTGGCTTTCTGGAAAAGCCAAAACCTTAGGGACAGAGAGGAGATTAGTGGCCAAGAGGCTAGAGGCGCGCTGGCGCCAAAGGGCAGCAAGTGGGATGACAGGATTGCTCTGCCGCCTGACGGCGATCATCTGTCAAAACTCCTACAACTGTGCACTACAAGTGAACTATGCTTCACGGCTACTAAGGATAAACAAATTAATACATTTTGAAAAATGCGCCGGCCAGCCAACCGGTGCATGACAAGTGCAGTAAGAGGGGCGGGGAGGCGAGGCAAGTGGATCAGCTGGAGTTCTGAAGGCTCTCCCCACTTTCAGTTTCCCTCCCCTGGGATGTCTCCCCGCCCTGCCCACTGCTCAGGCCGCCCACCCGGGCCACCCGGAGTTACCCAACCGGAAAAGCCAGAGCCCAGGCTCAGCCGCGCCTCCGGGCACAGGAAGGGCAAAAATAGAAAGCGCCAGTGCGCGGTGGCGGGCTGGAAACCCTCGGACCTCAGATAACTGCGGAGAACCGGGGCCCGGGAGTCAACATCGGCTCCCAGGCGGTCCCAGCGTCCCGACCCCGACCGCGACACACTTTCCACGAACTGACACACACGGAGCCCGCGCGAGGGCCGGGTCGCCTGGAGGCCGGTCCCCCGCAAGCCGAGCGCACGAAAGAGCGCCCCAAAGGCGCCGGTCCAAGGCGCCCGCTGCGCTTTCCCTCCGGAAGGTGGGCTGCAGGGCCCAAGCGTAAACCCTGAGACAAGGAACACGCGCACCACGCCGCCACGGGGGACGAGAGGCCGGGCGTCCACCTAGCCGGACACCCTGCATTTCTGGACTCACCGGACGCCTGTGTAAATTTACGTCTGGCGTGTCATTTTCCAAAGGCCACTCAAGATCAGGGGACAGAATGCCTCCTCTCCAAGTGTCCTGCCAGCCCACCCACTCAAGATCAGAGGGACAAACTGCCTAACTAAAACAAAACAGAAACGCAAAAAAACTGGAGTGAGGGAGGAAAGGGTGCCCTGAAAAATAAAAAAAGAACTAAGCACGTTGACAGCGCTAAGAATAAACTACCAGGAAAAAGAAACCCTACATGTCAGATCCTAAAGTACAGAAGGGCAAGCCCCGGCATTCCAGGCCCGGGGGGACCGGGGTCCCCAGCCCTGCAAAGCCAACCGCAGACCGGCTCAGGCGCTCCTCGGAAGCACGGGGTCCCCGCGGCTGAGTCTGCGCCCCCGGCCGGCGCCGGCTCCCCTCTGCCCACCCTGCGCGCGGGGGCTAGAAACTGCCGCGGAGAACCACGGCGGGGCGGGAAGGGGGCCTCCAAACAGGGTCTGGCGACTCGAGTCGCTCCGTTTCTCGGTGGGCTCAGCGCGCGCCGTGGGGGAAGAGGGGCGGGGGCCCGGGAGGAGGAGACGGGCGGCACTTACGTAGACCGGCAGCGGCCACGGGTAGACGGCGGGCTCGGCCCCCACGAGCGACTCCAGCCTCAGCTCCAGCTTCTCCCCCATGTCTTCGCGCGCGGCCCCCGCACCGTGCTAGTTTGGCGGTTGGCGGAGGGGCGCGGCGCCGCCGGCGGGGTCGGGGCAGACGGGCAGACGGGAGGCTGAGGGGAGGGTGCCTGGCCTGGGCCTCAGCTGCCGCCGCCGCGCTCCCATCCGGCCCCCGGCTCCCTCTTTGCGGTCACAGGCGCGGGGCCTCCAGCGCTGTCGCCAACCCGGGCCGGCGTGAGGCGAGCACAACAGCCGGGGGCCGGGCTGAACCACTCGCGGCACGCGCGGACCGCCCCGTGGACTCGCACGCTCTCACGCACGGACGCACGCACGGACGCACGCACGCACAGACGCACGTCTTCGGCTGCCCCTGGCCACCCCCACCGGCCCGAAGCGGGGACCCGGGAAGACTCCTCAGGGCCAGTGGTGGCGGGTTCGACTCCCGCACTTGACACACCGTGACACACACCCTCCCCCCCAATAATAAGACTATAATTCCTATTAAATATGACAGCCAGAATCCCGGCTTCTGTTCACAAAAATGCCGTGTATTTAGCCTATGCTAGGCACCAGACCACAGACGCTCAGTACTGGCAAAAAAGGAAAGGCCCTGCCCTCATAGCGCTGCCATTTTAATTGGAATAGTAGTGACAATGGTCAAGGGAGAAAATAAAGCGTCATCATCGCCACGGGGATGGTTAATCTCGTGCGCACTGCGTGGGGCCCCGGCAACCACAAACATTATTCCAGATGTGGCCAGGAAGGTATTTTTCAGAAGAGATTAACACTGAATTTTGTTCACTTTGCGTAAAGGAGATTGTCAATGCTGTGGCATGGGTGGGCCTCATCCATCAGTTGAAGGACTGGAGAGAAAAATGAGGTTCCCTAGAAAGAGGGAACTGTGCCTCCAATGGCCTTGGGACATCAGCTCTTCCCTGTGTCTCCAGCCCAGAGTCCTGCCCTGACTTGCCTGCCTCACGGTCACATGAGTCAACTCCTTAAAACAAAACTATATATGTAAAAATACCGAATATATACAAGCCTATTAATTTGTATATGTGTGTATACATATTATATATATGTATACACGTTTATATGTGCGTGCGTTTGTAGTATATGTGTAAGTACTATATACAGTATACATACAAGCCTATATATTTGTGTGTACATATTGTATACATGTATGTATGTGTATATATATAGTATACATATTATAAACGTGAACATGCTGTATATATATATTGATATACGGGTGTGTATATATATAGTATATGTACACTGTATGTATGTATACAGTGTATATTTATATATAGGTGTGTCTCGGTTTTTTTTTAACTATGGACATCCAGTTGTTTCAGCACTATTTGATGAAAAGACTATATTTGCTCCATTGTATTGTCTTTGTTCTTTTGCCAAAGACCAGTTGATTGTATTTATGTGGGTCTATTTTGGGGCTCTTTATTGTTCCATTGATCTACTTCTTGTTTCACCAATACCACCCTGTCTTGATTACTGTACCTTCATAATAAGTCTTCAAGCTGGGTAGTGTCATTCCTTCAACTGTGTCCTTCAATGAGGTGATAGCTATTCTGGGTCTCTTGCCTCTTCATATGGACTTTAGAATCAGTTTGCCAATATCCATAAAATAACTTGCTGGGATTTTGATTGGGATCGCACTGAATTTCTATAGATTAACTTAGAAAGAACTGATATTTTGAGAATACCGAGTCTTCCTATTCATGAACATGCAATATCTCTCCATTTATTTAGTTATTCTTTGACTTCATTCATCACGGTTTTGTAGTTTTCCTCCTATAGATGTTGTACATATTTTATTAGATTTATATAGAAGTATTACAGTTTTGGCAATGCTAATGTAAATAGTGTCAGGTTTTTTTTAAATCTATTCCACTTGTTCATTTTTGGGATATAGGAAAGCAATTGCCTTTTGTATATTAACCCTGGATCCTGCAACCTTGCTATAATCACTTATTCGTTACAGGAGTTTTGGGTCAACACTTTAAGATTTTCTACATAGATGATCACGTCACCTGTGAACAAAGACAGGTTTATGTCTTCGTTCTCAATCTGTACACCTTTTATTTCCTTTTCTTGCCTTATTGCATTAGCAAGGACTCGCAGCACAATATTGAAAAGTTATAATAAAGGAGGACATCCTTGCCTTGTGCTTAATCTTAGTGGGAAAGCATTGAGTTTCTCTCCAGTAAGTATGTCAGCTATTGGTTTTTTTGTAGATCGTATTTATCAAGTTAAGAAAGTCCCTCTCTATTCCTAGTTTACTGAGAGTTTTTCTCATGAGTGCACACTGGATTTTGTCAAATGCTTCTTCCGCATGTATTTATATGGTTTTTTTCCTTTATTTGTCTTGGTTGGATTATATTAATTAATTTTCAAATGTTGAACCAGCCTTATGTACCTGACACAAATCCCGTTTGGTCATGGTATATAATTGTTTTTATACTTTTTTGGCTTCAATTTGCTAACATTTTGTTGAGAATCTCTGACACAATTTTTATCACATTTCTACTATAAAAGGTTTGGGATTCTAACGAATTTAAGCTATTAATTAGTCTTATCAAATTGTGCTCAAAGATACACCATAGCAGAACCCTGAGGGAATGGATAGTGAATGGTAAGGCCTGAATTTACACTTCTTTTAATCCTGAATCCTGAATCCGTCTCTCAACAAGAGTTCACGGTTGATGTTTATTTTTTTGGAAATTAGACATAGCTCACTCCATTCATTCATTCAACAGATTCTACAGCAGAAGGGAGGCTCCTAAGGAGGTAGGGTGTATTAGTGGGGCTTCAGGTTATTACAGGGAATGCAAGCAAGGACTCATAATGGAGACGGTGATATTTGAGGAAAGACCTAAAAAAGTGAGTGGATGAGTACTGTAGATAGTAAAGACAACAGCAATTCAGGTAAAGGGAACAGCAAGTGAAAATGTCTTCCTACTATACTTGTTGAACATCAAGGACTAAAGAGTATAAGGTGTTTGGAAAAGAGTGAGCAAGGAGTAGAGGTGGAGGAGATGAGATCAAACATATAATGTGGAGGATAATCATGGTGCAACTTTCCAGCATTTTAAGAACTTCAGCTTCAACTATGATGAAGGGGAAGACACTGAAGTCACGTAATTCTTCTGACTTAGATTCTCAAAGTGTTCTCCAGCCACTGTGTTAAGGACACAGTTCAGAGGGATAATAATTAAGATGACAGACAACGAAATCTTAATCCTGAGTGGTAACAGTGGAAAAATCGAGAAACTGTCAAATTCTGGTTCTATCTCAAAGATAGGGCTGACACATTTTGCTTGTGTATTGGATGTGAAAGGAGAGAGAAAGAAAAACATTAAAGATGAATCACATTTTGTAACTGAGCACCAGGAAGAATGGAGCTGCGCTTTTCTGTTTTGGAAAGTCTACAGAAAAAGCATGAGTGACTATGTGTGTATTTGATTGCAAGGTATATTAAGTTTGGGATGTCAATTAAATGACAAAACAGAGATATTCTGTTAGTAACCAGTCTTGTTAGGTGGACCCAGTCCGTAAATGACAACCATCAACCTACCTAATCTGCTCAGTTTGAAGCCCCATAAAGGATTTGGGGGCATTAGTGTGAAGAGGGCTTCCTTTTGCGTTTGTGTGTATGTGTGTCATTTGCTTTGACACTGTGGTTAGGCTAAAGTAGCACTATTCTGGGCTTTCATCTTTGGCAACTTTTTTCTCACCAAGAAGATTTTTTATTGGGTTGACGCCAAATGAGTATTTGCCTGATTCTTTAACTATTTTCCTAGTTTGGACAGCCACAAATTTGGTTAGTATTTGTTAATTTCACCCTTCAACTTGGACACACTTGAAGCGAAGTGAAGTCCCACCACACTGATGGTAGACTCCATCTGAGCATGCTCAAAAGAGCACAGAAGGTTGTCCACGGGGAGGGTACTATCAGAGGCTGATTGACAGCATGTGTGTTGTAGACCAACTTAAGGGCAAACACATACGGTTCTTACGCTTTCCTGCTCCTAATAATAGGCAATGGCAGGCTCTGGATCACAATGTTTGAACCCAGCAGGAACAGTGTTGCATTATATGTGGCATGACTAAGATAAGGGGTATATATGTTATCTAGCATATATCTTCTTTTTTATGCTACACAAATACAAGGCTGTCACTTTCTGAGACATTAAACTTTCTCTGGCTGTGACAGATTAAAAGCAGATGCCAAGTTAGAAACATTTCTGAATTAGGTGATTTGGGTTCCTTGACCAGGTTAAAAAAACAAAACAAAACTGGTTTTCTTCTTGGTTTCACATTTAAACAATATGAGTTAGTCTAAACTATATGACCAAAAAATCGAACTACTAAAGTAACAGGCTCTTATCATTATTATTTTGATATAATAAATAATAGAGGGATATTGTTTTACTAATAATTACCAGCATTTAGTAACGACAAGCCAAACATTAAGCCTTTAGGAAATTTGTGAACTCCTTCATTTCTTACAATAACTCTGTCAGATTGGTACCAGTATTTATCCCCATTGATGAAGAAACTCAGTTTCAGAGGAAGACACTGGAGCACAGAGAGGTTAAATGTAACTTGTCTATAATTGCCCTAGCTGCTACGCTAGTCGGCTTCATCAACCACTATCACCACTATCACATTTTTTTAATTGGACTTCAGATTCAGATAAACAATTTTTCCTGGTTGCAAGGAAATCATTTAACAGGCCCACATTGCAATGCTTGAAATGCAAGTCTGAGCCCAAATCTGAGAACCCTAAACCATGTGATCACTAAAAATACTGAGTATCAATTCTGAGCCTTATAATACGAGTTTGCATTTAAAATAACAGGCCCTATTAGGAATAAGTGTACAAATGGCATTCTAGGAGGGAATATATCCAACAGGTGTTTTAAATTCCTTTAGTGGCAGTGAAAAAGTATGAAGGCATTTCCTGCAACACTAAATGAGCTGATTTGCTTTTGGTGGGTAAACACTGAACTTAGTTTACAAAACTTAACCTGAAAGTATTTTCTAAGTATCCTGCTATTACTCAAAGTTAGCCTTGTTATCTCCTTTAACAAACAAGAATGGTAAGACACAGTCTCAGTTAGTATAGTATGGATAAATCATTTGCAGTCTTGGGTAAACTTGTACCTTAACGAATGTTTTCAATTTGGGGAAGACATGATTTCACAATTGCCATTCTCTATGCGTATTATTGCCATATAAACTAATTCCAGCAAAAGAATGCTATAGTTAGGTAGAACCTTTCATAAAGTGATGCAGTCATTCAGGAATACTTTATAACCTAAACCGACTGGACAGTCAGTAACCAATGAATTATCCTAATGCTGATTCATCTCAGAGGTCCTTTATTCCAATGACTTTCGCTGCTATCCTTCTCTTTTCCTTTTGGGATTAAGAACTACGCATAAAGTCTTAGTTACTCTAAGGTTCACCTTGTACCTCTCCTGTCATACAACTCGTCACTTTCCCCATCATCTGCCGCCAAATGCCAAAAAGAAATCTGAGTACTCTGCGGTCATGGCACAGGTATTTCTAAAGAGAGAAACACCTGTTCAAAAATCACTAATCCGAGAATAAATATATGGGGAAATGAACTGGGGACATGAGTGGAATCAACTGAAACTGTGAGAGGCCAGCAGGGCAGATATGTGTGTCTCTATGTGCCTTAAAGAATAATGCTCTCTATGAGAAAAAATGCTTTAATGCCCCAAACTTTAATCCAATTAATATCTGGGAATATATTTCAAGACCACTTGTATATATGTGTATGTACATAATGTTAGCATTGTATATTATTTGTGTTATGTTCTCCCTTATATTCATGGGAATATGTTGCCTTTAAAGTTTAAACTTTCTTGTTGATTTTTTACATGGATGAAGGTTCACACAGTAAGATAAGTTCAAGGATTTCTTTCTCCAATACCATTGATATGAATTCCTATTACTTAATTTCTTTTTGATAGATTTTCAGATGACAGTCCAAGATAGTTCTGCCAATGGAAATCACAGGACTACCAAATATGGAAAAGACTTTGGAACACTTACAGTGTGTTTTCATGGTCTGCATCAGAATTCTACAGAAGGCGTTTGGCTGAATTGGCAGTGAAATGAGAATGGAAAGTTAGTGTGTTGGTTACTTTTCAGTGTGGTATGTTTTCTTTTCTACTATTCTACTATGTATTAGAAATTACGTAAAAATCAGGAGAAGAGAAATGGTTAAGAAAAAACATAATCTGTCATGTTAAAGACATTCGGCACTTACCTAGACTCACAGGTAACATGAGAGAACATGAGAGCTGGCTTGTGAGAGCTAACCTTGTTCCATTTCCCTTAGTGTCTTCATGAAAAGCTTTGAGGCTCAAAGAAGGAAGTGACCCTGCCAGGTGCATACCATGAATCAGTGATGAAAGGGAGACTCCTTGGCTTCTGTAGAGCCATGCCTCTGTGCACACGGTATTAAAGAAGCATTAATTAAATGCCCCTTTATCTAACAACGTGGAGCTTAATCATAGGGTTTGGGCTTCTTGTCTCTCCTTTTCTTTTGCTTTCTCTTTTACATCCTTGGAGGCCTTAGGTTTTAGTTGCTCTCTTGAACTGGATTTACAAGACATTTATTTTCACTAGCCCTTATTTTTTTGGATTGTAGGCTGAATTTTTAAGAAGTTGGGGAAGGATACTGAACTGCCAAAAGTTAACAGATTATTGGCAAAGATATAAAAATAATTAGAATGCCAATTTCCCTGGGTATTCCCTGTGTACTTTAGGGGTAAAAATAGTATTTGTAAAGTGATTTCAAAATGTGCAAATATTACCTGTGGGATATAACCTACGGGTAATTTGCCTGGATCTTTTTTCCCCAGCTCCACCACTTATTAGTGGTGGGAGTTCAGGAGTGGTACTTCTTTGTGTTTCACTTCCTCTTTGAAAATCAAGGGCTTAATAACCTCACCCATTTTACAGGGCTGTGGCGTGGAGTTAATACATGTAGAGTGGTTCGGAATCCATGCCACTCTTAAGTCTTTTAAAATCAATCTTACTATTGTTGTTACTACTATTATTAATTTGTTAGCTGTCCTTGAAAAAGTTTGCCAGCAGTACTCACTTGCTTTTCTTTTTGCTGTATATTCTCTACATCCCACTTAAGCGTTCTACCAAACCTTAAGAGGCTCTTTTCAGATATTTTACACCTCTTTACTTGTTTCTCACAGCAAAAGTAAAAGGAGTGTGGCTCCCCTTGATCAAACAAACCAGAACTTTGGTTTTCTCCCATTCATACACATTGGTGAACAGATGTGAAAAAACGACTCCATGGGGCTTTCAGTCTGGAGCCAAACATCCAGGCTCTGTGTAACTCGACACTATTATGCACACATGTTGGTCCCTTAGGACCCAAAAGAATCTCAACTAAGCCCATCATTATTTCAGGAATATGACGAATGCTTTTTGTGAAGTAGTTGAATGTAACAGAAGTACAAGAAAAAGCAGAGGTGTTTTGTATCACAACTTTTTGAGAAATGCTCAGAGCTCTAAGATGTAGCTGACAATTCCCCCATCAGCTAATGCTTTCAAAGTGACCATAAATTTCACTATAAATACATTTTTTCAGCAATGGCACTAACGCAGTGACTATACTGCTCAATTCCTCACAGTGTCAGCATTAAATACATTAAAAGGGTAAGTTAAAATATCTGTCTGATTGCTTCTGACATAACCCCGAGATCTCTTTTATTTCTGTACTCCATCAATTATAATGTGGAACATTAAGACAAATTATTTCTAAACACTAACGAGGAATGTAGCAACAAGTGGCACACAATCAAGGGGAATTTTGCCATAGCATGGTGCTTATTTTGTTACAAGCAGGAGTGCAAACCCAAAGGATGTAATTTAGAGGAAACTCTGTCCCGTCTATTCTCTAGGAACTAGAACAAGGAGACTGAGAGAAGATGATTCTGGGTAAATCAAACCGTTTTCTCCGAATTACAGCTGACTAATAGGGAGCAAACTCCCATGGAAGGCTGTGATCTGCTTGAAGAAAGCTACGAGGTTGCCCTGGTTAGGGTCTTTCATATACAGTTATTCAAGCTCAGACTTGATCATCTGTCAGGGATGCTACAGTAGGGAGAGTTTTGCCATAGCTCTGAGACTCAGCAAGATCACTTCCAACTCTAAAACCTACAGTGTTAATTTAATCACCAACACCAGCCATCATTAAGAGCGACCTTAAATAACTCCAAATCTGTTCATCTACTCACATATTCTTTACACAGTCAACAGACCTCGAGTGATTACTACATGCCAGACACAGTTCTAAGACACAGAATAAGGGATAAGAAAGGTAACAACCTCTGTCACTGTGGGGCTTGAGTTCTTTGGGAAGAAGTTCATCTAACTACAAAGAGACACCAAAGATAATATTTGTTTTTATTATTATTCTGTGAAAGAAGTAAGGTAATATGATAAATTGGGACTAAGTTAGGCTGGTAGGACAATCACGGAAAAATATCTTTAAAAGATGAGTGCCAAAGAATAGAAAGGAATCATTTATGGATAATTTTTCTGGAAATAATATTTCCAAAACATGGTAAAAGCAAATACAAAGGCGCTGAGGCAAGATGAAGCTTAACTACAATCAAGAAACAAAAAGAAGCTAAAAGGTTAGGTCAGGAGATAACCACACAAATTTACACCAGCTGGTCCCTAACTTCAAGTCTACGTGGATATATTCTTGAGGTGAGTTAGACATATATATCATCCAAAAAACAAAAAGAAGTTGACTCCACAATTACCCTGGAAATTCTGAGACTCTTTACAAAGGCACCACCGTATTAAAGTTCACAGACATCATTCTCCAAACTCCACTCTGGCCATCATTTGCAGGCATTTAACAGGGGTGTTTAATATCCTCTCTAAAATATTGGGCAGGAAGAACAAACATCCTAGCATGTCTGCACCGTGCACCTAGTGTCCCGCAATTGAAAAGTAGCTGGAGCTCACCCTGCTGATGGCTTTGCCGGTTTTTTTTTTTTTTTTTTTAACTTTTATTAAGAATCCCATCTCTTTTAAGAACTGGGATATATTTTTTGAGGGAAATAAACTATAGGAAAATTCAACTGACAGAGATCATACTGTACTTAACTTTTCTGTTCTTTGCTACATTTATTTGTTGAGACAAACATCTGTTCTTAGCCTTTTTTTAATGGCTCTGTTAAATAGAACAAACACACAGTACACTGCACATACTTAAAGAACACAATATAAGTTCTGAAATATGCGTATACCCATGGACCTGCCAACACAATCAAGAGAAGGAACATATCCTCACTTGCAAGTGTTTTTATGCCTCATTCATAAAGCCCCTTTTTCCCCTCACATTCCACCCCTCCACATCCCCAAGTGACCACTGATACGCTATCATATCACTCTATCATTAGACACGTGTTTGCAATTTTCTAGAAATTTACATAAATGGATTCACACAGTGAGGACTCTTTTATCTGGCTTCTTTCACACAATGTAATGATTTTGAGAGTAATTCATATTTTTGTAGGTATCAATAGTCAATCACTTTGCTTTGCTGAGTAGTGTTTCACTGTATGAGTATACCACGGTATGTTTATTCATTCGCCTGTTGATGGGTGCTCGAGGTTGTTACAATTCTATTAAAAATAAAGATGCTGTGATGATCCATGTACAAGTCTTTGTATGAACATATGCTTTGATTTTCCTTGCATAAATATCTAGGTGCAGAAAGCCTGGATCATACGGTAGGTGTATGTTCGACTTATAAGGAAACAGCCAAACTGTTGACTGAAGTGACTGTACCATTTTCCTTCCCACTAGCAGTGTAAAAGACTTGCAGTTCCTACACTGCCTCACCAATACTTGGTGTGGTTGGACTTTTCTAATTTTAGCCATTCAATATGTGTGTAGTGGTATCTCCTGGGGCTTTCATTTTCATATAGCTAATAATTGATTACATTGAGCAACTTCATGTGCTTATTTGCATCCGTATACCTCCTTGGCAGGATCTCTTTTTAAATATTTTTACCCATGTTGTTAATTAAAAAAATTTTTTCTAATTACTGAGTTTTGAGAGTTCTATACGTGTTAGAGACACAAGTCTTTTCAGGTATATAATTTGTAAATATTTTCTTCCAACCTGTGGCTTTTCTTTTATTAATAATGGCTTCCAAAGATGAAACCCAATTTATCACTTTTTTTCTTTTATGGATCTTGTTTTTGGTGTCATCTCTAGGAAATCTTTGCTTAACCCAAGGTCAAAAAGATTTTGTCCACGTTTTAGAGATTTATGTTTTGATCTACATTTAGTTAATTCTTTATATGGTGTGAAGTAGGGATCAAAGGTCATACTTTTGATATGGCTATCCATGCACAGTATCCGTGTGCTATATGCTTCTGGCACCATTGGTCAAGAAGACTATCCTTTCTCCTCAAAATTCGCTTTGCAGCTCTGTTGAATAATCAATTGTCCTTATATGTGTGGATATGTTTCTGGGATCTACATTCTATTTGATTGATGTATTATATGTGACCCTTGGTTGTAATATATTCTTTCACAGATGTCTTTCCACTTGCTCATGTAAATAGTCTCCCAGTAATATAGCCTTACCATTTTACTGGACATACCTAGGTATACCTGAGATGCATTTGATAAATCGATGGAACTTGCACTCAAACTAGGGTTACTTTCCAAAAACACTTAAAATGTTCAGGTGTAAAAACTATGTACTCTACAGCCTTCCTGCCTCAACCCAGAGTATGTTAACGCAGACCCACAAGCTATTTTGCACGTGTATGGGGCTGTAGAGTCTGGGGAGTATGAGAGTGGTGTGTGCTGTCTATCCCAAAAGATCATCATAGGACGCAAAGGAAACATTAAGGAAATAGACAGGAATAGTCAAATGCCAAACGTTAAAATATTTCTCATGTGTTTTTAATATTTACATTGAGATAAATAAGCAAATTATTATAAAATACAAACATTTAGAGAATATTTCAAAATGCTCTTTTTTGCCAGATGCAACCAGATACTAGGAATAAATAGAGGAATTTTCTGGAACCAGCTTGTCTTTCCTTTTTTTATCACCACTGAGTGATGGGGTTGTATTTTATTCAGTCTATTGTACATGTGGGTGTGAATAAGATGGAACTTCTCTCAAAAAGAGATATGAGCAAAGAATATATGTTGTCAACATGTCTAAAACATTTTTTCAGGTTCTGACTCATTTTTCTTTGTATTGGCATTTCAAGAGATTTTGTTTTTTAATTTGACTATTAAGAAACCTTGATAACTTCAGTGATATCCCATGAAGATAATATAAACAACTGTAATGGAAAATGAAAAGATGATAATAGCAACCAGCACTGTGACATTTCTTGCCATTGTTCTTTACTATTTAGAATAGTAACAAACCCCATATTAATCTGACTTTTTGAACTTTGGTCTTTATTTTTGTGGAAGAAGTTCCTTTCACTTTGCTTATTATCTGTTTGCAATTAAAAACAATGAATGGGAGCTTCCCTGGTGGTGCAGTGGTTGAGAGTCCGCCTGCCGATGCAGGGGACACGGGTTCGTGCCCCAGTCCGGGAAGATTCCACACACCGCGGAGCTGCTGGGCCCGTGAGCCATGGCCACTGAGCCTGAGCATCCGGAGCCTGTGCTCCGCAACGGGAGAGGCCACAACAGTGAGAGGCCCGCGTACCGCAAAAACAAACAAAAAAAAACAATTAATGACCATACTTTGATATGATCATCTTAGAGTTGTATAGAGGGAGGATAGTTATGCAACTATTTATATATCTGTGGGTTCAAGAAAGTTTAAAAGCTTGATATTTGAATCCTGTGGAATGTAGCCTCTTTTCCCAGAGGGAAATGAACATATACATGTACTAACTGTAGTTTATAGTAAAGCAACACCTGTTCTTAGTGCCACCTTCTATTCCAGGCATGTTTAGGTATAGGGAAGGGGAACAAGAGCTATAAAACATAAGTCTTGTCTATAAGGAGTTTACAGTTTAGGGGGGTTGAGGGCACTCAATGACTCAACGAGGATGAGCCTGATGCAGGTGGCTACAAGGTCACTCTTGGATAAAGTCTGCTTTAGGAAAGACCAGCTTACTCTTATTCTGTTAAACTCTTTAATGCGGTGTCCAATAAACCTGAATATCAAGCTCAAATGCCACTTTTTCCAGGGGGGTAACAGCCAACAAGTTAATATGATTCCTACACACTTGACACAACTCACCAGAGGTCTTGAATTCGGTGAGCACATTGACCTCCTTTAAGAAAGATCACCATTTAAACTTCGAATGCTAAGTTCTAAGAGAATGAAGTAAGGAATAAGTGATATTCAGGTTCAGAGGTGGAAGAGAAAAGAGGGCTCCCCTTGAGTAGAACATTTTGTTGGATTCTCCAAAGTGGCAAACAATAAGGAGAACACTAACCAGCTAAGACTCTGAAGAAGTTGAGAATTAAGATGAAAGCCTAAGATGGAGGTCAAAATGTCCCCCAGATTTAAGGATACACTTAGGCTGAAAGGGAAACTATTGAAAAAGATGTAGAAAATCCTAAATATTTCACAAAAAAATTATTAGAACTAATAAAACAACTTAGCAAAGTTTGTTTGCAGAATATGAAATCAACATATACGCATCACTTGCATTTCTGCACATTAACAATGAACAATCCGGAAAAGAAATTAGGAGAACAATTCCATTTACAATAGCATCAAAAAGAATAAAATACTTAGGAATAAGCTTAACCAAAGACATGACAGACTTGTACACTGAAAACTACAGCATTATTGAAAGAAACTAAGGAAAACATAAATAAATGGGAAGACATCCCACGCTCATAAACTATTGTTAAAATGTCCATATTACACAAAGCTACCTACAGATTTAAAGCAATGCCTATCAAAATCCCCTATTTTTGCAGAAATAGAAGAAACGACTCCAAAATTGATATGTAACCACAAAGGACCCTCAACAACCAAAGCAAACATGAAGACCTCACACTCTCTTTTGAAATGAAGTTTTCTTGTTATTGTGGGTTATAAATCCAAAGTCCTAAAAGTCCATAAATTATCCTCCTAAATTTACATTTTGGTTAATTCTCAGTGACAGGCCTTTCCGTGCCTGAGTGGCAGTGAGGGCTGCTTCGATATTTGTAGCTTGGACTTCTGTCACTGACATGGTGTGGGTATCTCAGAGCCTGGCTCTTTTATCAGTCGATCAAATCCTGCATGAACCATGCTCAGAAGGGCCCCACGCTTGCTTGGTTTCATGCTGTGCTACTGCTGTCTTGACATTCTTAATGATTTTATCTTTGAACTTACGTTCTGTAAGTAAAATTTATAGGACAATAAAATATACACATGAGCAGAGGAGACATGTGCAATATGTGTGTCTCCACCATTCCTGCTGCCCCATTCACATCTAGTTTTCACCCTGCTTATGGTGTGCTTTCCATGACACACTTATTTGGTACCCATTTGGAGTCTTACTGAGTTCCACCAGAATTCTGTGCTACTGCTCACATCCAAGACTAAGTGAAGGTGTTAACAGCTCCAGGAGGCCATGCTTTCCATTTGAATTTGAACTTACTTCTAACACAGAAAGAAAGCAGTTGTTTTTTAAAAAACAAGAATGTCCAAGGAATCTTATCATATCCTTTCTTACTCTTGTTACTTCCCAATATTAGCCAAACACTTCTGCTGAAAAAGATGACATATATGAAAAAGAGAAGAGAGAACAACCCATAGAACCCATTTAGGGCTCACCCTAATCTAGTATGATGTCATCTTATCTCGATTCTATCTGAAAAAAGAATTTACTTGGGCACATTCACAGGTTCCAGGTGAACGTGAATTTGGGGAGGACACTATGCACCCCAGTGCAAATACTTTCAACAACACTTTTTCTTTGCAGTTTGAACAAGAGGCACTATATTTTCATTTTGCATTGGAGCCCACACGTTATGTCACTTTTTACTTTTAGAGCCCATGTTGGAAAATGGGGTTTCATGAGACAGCCAAGTGAGTCTGTCAAGTGAATTCTAGAATTATCCAGACTTACCCACTTTGTTGCAGCAAGTTGGTTCCAGGCAAACCCATGTGAAAGGGGCACGTCCACAATGGAGCAGAGAACTTTTGTCTCTCTATCACCAGACTCACTCCCAAGATGAAGGAAAGAAGAGCTTAGCAAAGCATGGCCAGTTATTCTTCCCAACTTTGCCAGTCAAGTAGGTCACCTCACCTAGCCAGTGTCAGTGAATATAAGATGGGAGGTTATATTCACTGAGGTTATATTCACAGGGAGGTTATATTCACAGGGAGGTTAAAAGTTATACTATTCAAATTCCCTTCACATGCTGGTACCATTAGGAACGAGAAGGGAAATTGTCACTAATGCTTTCCTGTTTCACTAATGTTTCCCTGTTTTTTTCAATCTCTTAACACACTCAACTATGCCTTTAAGCCTGTAATTAACGGAATATGGCTCTCCCTTCAGGACAAAGAAAAGACCTTTATCAGGACAGTCCTGCTCGCACTTTTATGGGGCTACTCATTTGAGTGGCCTCTGGGAACTGCTGGTGGACAACTTAGAGTTTCATCCCAGAAGTCTCTGATATGGGTGAGAAATTGCTTTAATTTAAATTAACTCCAGGGCTACTCATATCCAATGATCAGAAACAACTTTTTGTTTACCAGCCATCCACAGCACAGCTAACCATAGAAAGTTGATGAGGTTAAATGACAAACTAAGATTAAATACATAAAAGCATCCAGTAATACAATTCAGAAATCATAGAAATGTTGCAAATTTGAAAGTACACCTCCGCCAGTATCAAATTCTTCACAGAGAAATTAAAAGGGTACACATTAAACGCTCTTATGAATTAAGGTCCCAAAGTATTAAAGCCCAATTTTGAAATCAAGTTTCCTTGTTACTGTGGGTTAAAAATCCAAAGTCCTAAATGTCCATAAACCATCCTCCCAGCTGTACATTTGGTTCATTCTCAGTCACAGGGCTTTCATTTCCTGAATGCGACTGAGGGCTCCTTCAGTATCTGTAGCTTGGACTTCTGTCACTGACACGGGTGTGGGTCTCTCAGGGCCTTGGCTGTTTTATCAGTTTATCAAGTTTCTCATGAACCGTGTTTTAAAGAGTCTAAAGAGTTACTAAGATACAATTTGATTTTACAGCACTATCCCCACAATTTAAAAACAATCTCAAAAGCAAGCCAATGCCCCACTCCTAGAAGACAGAAACTAGGCACATTTTTGTGCCCAGAATCCAGTACAGAATTTGACCAAAGAACAAAGCAGAAACTCAATGGCATTTGAGAGAAAGATAAAGTCTCTTTTGTTTTAGCCTCACTAGGATGTCCATTAGTCTATGCCATTTCACTGAAATTTCTGACCTGCAAACTTCGAACCAGGAGGAATCTTTGAAGCCTGATGTTGATTTGTCACTATGAATTTGCCACGTGCAGTGCACAGCCCTGAGCATCTGTCACACATGGACTCTTGAGTTATCCTTCCTCTTTGATGACCTTGTGGTTCACACTGCAGTACTGAACTGATTACGGGTTCTGTCAAGTGACATTACACCTCCAGTTCTGATGCGTAGATTTGACAGTCCTATGCCGTCATGGCCATTTTCACTGCCTCCTGCTATGGAACTGCACAGACCAAAGGCGGCTACCTTTAAGAGAACATTTCTTTCTCCAGCATAATTGACAAATCCAGTGTCAGCTTGGGTCCACATGTAAAGGGAGTCACTTCAGCCTATGGTAGACCATATGTGTCAATGCCGACAAGTTCTACAGGACATGTTTTCCTTACAACTGAGTCTTTTTCTCAGTCAAGCCTGCTTGGGAAAAACTGTACCTGAAGAGTAAGGCAAGGTGGACGGCTGCCTGAGACTTTCCTGCCCTGTAAACTCCTGCACACTCTCAAGTCAAGTGCCAGGTAAAGGTCTCTGTATACTAAAGACCCTTCAGGTGCCTTATTCATTCCGCTCCAGGTATTGCTCAGTCACCTGCAACTCCCTAATGCCCCTTTTCTTTATGTCAGACCTTTACTTAAGTGGCTCGAAAGAAACAGCCACTCTCCCACACCATAAGCTGCAGCCATCAGCCAAAATCAAAGTGTCTTACAGCTGGTTGGATGGTGGCCCCCAAAAGGATATATCCATGTCCTAATCCTTGACTGTTACCTCATTTGAAAAAAAAAAAGTTTTGCAAATGTCATTAAGGATCTTGAGATGGGATTTCCATCCTATATTATGTGGATGGGTCCTAAATATAATGACAATTGTCCTTATTATACAAGAAGGGCAGAGGGACATTTGAGACAGACAAAAGAGAAGATACAGACACAGAAAGGGGGTGATGTGAAGACAGAGACAAAAACTGAGTGATGTGGCTTCAAGCCAAGGAAGAGGGCGACCACCAGAAGCTGAAAGAGGCAAGGGATAGAATCTCCCCTAGAGCATCTGTAGGGAGAGCAGCCTTGCTGACACCTTGATATCACACTTCTGGCCTCTACAACTGTGAGATAGCAAATTTCTCTTGTGTTAAGCCTCCAAGTTTATTAGTCTCCCAGCAAGCACGGGACACTTATACAGCATGCACTAAACCTTTTCTAGGCTTCAGCAGTTTACTGCACAAACCTAAATATTTTCAAACAGTCAAAGGTCTCAACATCCCACCATACATTAAAAACCAAGGCACTAGACTACCTTCCTTGGCAGTAACAAAATATCTTCCACAAGGACAGTTTGCTCTCTAAGATGTCTGCTCCTTTCTTTTTATTTCTCAGTGTTCCCAGGTAATGCACCAAGTGTTAGGGTCTTTTAATTACCTTCCAGCAAGTACAATGCCTTAATTCCATTTGGTTTGGAATAAATTAGGAAACAAGATAAAAGCAAAAAGATGGAGGGCTGAATATTCCTGTTACTGAACAGTCACGTGAAGAAACAGTAAGGGAATTTAACACAGATTTTTAGTTTAACAGCATAACTGAAAAACAAAAACAAAAACCAACCAACCAACCAACTGTTCTTCTACCCACTGAAAGGAAAGTAAAAGTGATTCAGGGAGCTTCCAAATCTTGTGAAGCAGCTTAAAAAGGGAGAGGGGAGGCACACAACTGTTGAGAACGTAACACTCTAACGCACAAGGTCAGGGATCCTAACAAATTCTCAAAGTCTCAACATATACCAACAAGAACCGTATTATTGGAAATATAAAGGCACAGAGATATAAATGCATAGAGATATAAACTATTTGGTATTAAAAACAGACCTTGCTATATAAACATATAGTATGTCACTTTTATCGCTTTATGAGAATAACCGTATAAAGAAAGTCCAGAAGACCCCACTGCTGTCATCTTGCAAAGGATCAAAATTCAGCACCTACAGGGCCCCACCCACCCTCCACGCTGTGTGTCTGTGTGTCTCTAAAAACAACAACCTGCAATTGGCATATAATTAAACCCATAGGCAGCTTTGAATATGAGATCTAGGCAGAAAAAGTAGCAGCAAAGACAACAGTAGCTGGAATTTGGTAGAAAAGCAAGAGAAGACTTTTTAAAAGCTTCCAGTTCAAGTCAGAATTAAGGTTAAGTTTCAGCAGCTTGGGATAGCTGTGGATGTTTTGCTGTTCTCTGAAAAAAGAAGAAAATCTATCATAAGTATGTTCGTTCGAGAAAAATACTGTGTTTGTTTAGTGTTTTTAGCCATGCCCAAATGACTCTCAATTTTGTACACTGTTCAAGGGCAGAATGTATATTGGTTAGGATGTGCTCATGGCTGGTGCATCTCCAAAAAATGCTTCATGAAGACTGCCAGCTTCTGACATCTTCGATGGTGACAGCATTATGCAGAGAGGCCCGAATGCCTCCCACGGACCCAGAAGAACCACCGATGCAGCCGTTAAGAACAGGAGCATCTGGTTGAGCATCAGGACGACCCTCCTTCCCGTCACCAGCTCCTGCGAGAGTCACGGCACCTGAAGCCATCGTGTCCAACCTCCCACCTGAAAGCCCCCGCAGGTGGCCAGGAGCGTCACACATCTCAGTCATTAGAAAATTCCTTTCAAACGCAGTGAAGGACCATCACGCTCACAGGTAACCTAGGTTAGCTCAACTCTTCGATGAGCCTGCCGTGCAGGGGGCAGGCAGCTATTCTCATGCGTGAGAACATACGTTTTTCATGGAGCTGACAGAATTAACTACTCTCTCTGACGTTCAGGGGAGCAGCAGTGTCTGTTCTTACACTGAACAGGCTGTGCAAGCTGCACCAGAGATGGGATGGCACCCTCTGTGCTGTCAGAGCAGAGATTGTCAAAGGAAATTTTGACCAAAGCTCCTAGAAGGTGTGGCCCCCGCCATGCTCCCGGCCGTGGAATCATGCTAAGGGGCCTGTAAGCAGCAGCAGGAGCACCCCCGTAACAAACGGTCTTTCCCAACTAGTTACAATAACTGCTACTCCAGGATGGGCAGGCTCCTAGATGTGTCTCCTTCAGCGTCTGAAAACTAAACCAATTCTCTGACAAGCTTCTGAATGGGACATGTACTCACCTATGCCTTTTCGGGGAGATCATATTGAGTTCAAGAGCTTTGTCGAGAAATCTTTTTTCTAAAGCATCATCTTCTTTGGTGTTGCCAATGTGGAATTGAATATTCATCTTGCTTTTATTCTGGGGCTCCACTGGACATCTGAAAAACATGTTTTTTGTTCCAGCTATTTTTCTACAATGTGCAACTACCATTAACAAAGCAACAGAAAAGTTTTAAAAACCATTTGCCAGATGCAAACAAGAGATTAAAAAAAAGATCTGTGCCAGAACATTTATAATTTACTTAGGGAGACCACTCTTGCATATGGAACAGTGAGTTAACATTCTCTTATACGACTCATACTTAATTTCCAAGAGCCTCAGTTTCCTCATCTGAATATTAGGAATAATAGTAATATCTCCATTTCATACTAGTTATGACAGTTCAGTGGTACAACATATATGAGGCTTCCAACCCATGGCAGCCACACAGCAATGTGAACGACCCTTTCTCTACAAGGCTGCAGAGAAAAAAAATGAGTTGGTCTGAATAGTGGCGGTAAGATTTAAAAATAATGAGCAGCAGCTTTCAAAGCACTTGAAACACTGTATTGTCCCAAGCTGTGTGATCTTGAACAAGTTACTAAATCTCTCTGTTGTGCCTCTCTGATGTGAGGACTAAATGGCCACAAATTCTCTGCAGCCCTCCCAGCAAGAGGTGGGGTCTTGTGCTCCACACCTTTTGAATCTGGGCTGGCCTTGTGGACTTGCTTTGACCAAGAGACTGCAACAGGAGTGACGCTGTGCAACTTCCAAGCTGAGGCCTCAAGGGGCATGCGGCTTCTATACCTGCCCTCTTAAAACATCACTGCCATGTAAGCAAGCCCGAGCTAGCCTGCTGGAAATAACAGGCCCAGCCAACAGCCAGCCAGCAACAGCTGCCAGACAGATGAGGGGGGCCATTTAGACTCTAGGTGGATCACCAGATGACTTTGGTTGAATAAGTGATCTCAGATGAGACCAGAAGAAATCACCCCACTGAGCCCGGCCCCACCTGCTGACTGAAAAGAATCCTGAGCAAAAGAAATGGCTGTGGTTTTAAGTCACTGTCTTGAAGTGTTCTATGATGCAAAAGTAGATAACTGATAGAATTCAGAACAGCATCTGGAACACATTCAATGCTATGTAAATATCTATTGAAGTCAATAAATTTGTCTTTTCATTCTCTGCACCTTGCACAGGGCTCATACAGACTCTCAAAAATGAATGAGTCAAGTTTCATCTAGGATACGTTAGTATTGGACTTCAGTTTCTGATTTGGAAAGTAAGCAAGCCAAAATTATCTTCCACTGACAAACAAAGGAGACAAACAGAAGAAGAGCTGACATGTTATTCTGGATTACAAGGAAAATATGTAATAACTCTCTCCATTTTCTCAAGCACATCCTGTCTTATTATTCCACTTCTACTGGATGGGATTCATTAAAAGTAATCAGCAAAGAAAAGCAGGGTGAGGAAGCCCCCATTAAAAGCTATGCTCGCCTCTCAGGGCACACACATAATTCCTGTTAAAGTTAATAGGAGTCAAGTGCACGTCGACAGACAGAAGAGACACAAGCAGGGAAACCAAGTATCTGGTAATAGGCTTTGAGCCTGAATTCTGGGACCCCCTTTTCACAGCTAGTAGGTATCCTGGTTGACATTTACATTAAAAACTTAGTGTCTACCCTCTTTGATATTCTGCTGCCTCAGGTTCCCCAGGCGACAGTCCAATTATAGAGCTGGAAGCAGCAAAAAGGACATGTGATTTAAGGGGAAAAATATTAAAAGGGGGAAGAATTAGAAACCTGGATTTACAAAGAATCTGTATTTACAGTCGTCCCCCACACATTCATCCATCCTACTGTGAACGTAGGTGATATCATCACAGCAACAATGTCATAACAACTAGAAACTGAAGATTAAATTTGCACGGTGCCCAAGAGTGTCCCTGCTGTGGGGCTGAGGGAAGAAAGAAAAAGATGAAGGGGAATCAGCTGCTCCCAACCTAGCAAGACAGCTGTGGAGGGAATTCAAATTCCACAGGACAAGGGCTGTGGAAGCACAGAGCTGAGCAAGTAACTCTGCCCGAGGGAAGGTTGAAGGTTTCAGAGGAAGGGAGGTGGGAGGGGTCAGGACAGGGGGAAAAGAAGGAAGGGCATCTGGCAGAGAGCTGTCTCTGCCAAGGCACAGGGGACCCCAGCAAGTTCTCTGCAGCACCTGGGGTGCTGGGTGCCTGGTTGGGGGCAGGACTGCAGATCGCAGAGGGCCCTGCAGACACGCTCTCCCAGGAACTGGATCGATCGGATCCTGGAGCAACGAGGAGCAATCAGGTCTGCACAACAAGGAGTTCTGCATTGTAAAAGAAGCACTAGGACATAGGGGCTTGAGGGTAGGGACACTGCGGGAGAGCCCTGATAGAAAGCTCCCACAAAGAACTTTCTAGGTCAACAGAATTAGGGCTCGTGACCAAGACAGGGACACTGGGGTGTTTCAAGCATGGGCAGTAAATGCAAATGCCAATAGGGGCCCAATGGTCATATAAATGAGTATAACAGGCCCAACGTGGCAGACTCAGCACAAACTCCCTACGTTACCTGTTAACTGTGAGGGCCTGTTCTTTACTTCCACAGAGAAACAGTCTCCCTTTTGCTTGAAACATACGGCCCTCCCAGTCTGTTTCTCCCACTTTCAGAGACACGGGGATTATGAAATAAGACATCTGGCTTTAAATCATCTTCCCATGCTCCAGTAAGGGCTCAAATTGCGTGTTTTAAACCCTGTGAGCCACACCGAGCACTGCCGTGGGCTGTGCTGGGCCACCGCTCCCAGGCGTTATCACTGAATCCCACAGCGAGGGCAGGACCTGTGGCCTGAATGAGTTGGGGGGCAGGGAGAAGGTGCCAGGCTGACAGAGTGCTAGCAGGGGGCCGGGAGGGTGTGGAAGCAGCGGGTAATCCTGGGACTGCAAAGCTTCCAGGACAGAGTCTGAGCAGCGCTCCCCAGGGAGTCTATGACAGAAGCTGATAAGGATGGTTGTGACTGGAAAAGCGGTGCCACAGTCAGTCATAGAAATTTAGGAAATCCTGAATTAACAGGGCTACAAGGGTTTCTTGACTCAACTTCCTAGAGCGTCTCAAGAGCTCCGGTGAATCGTGAACTCCCAAGAAGATAATTCATACAGGAACAGAGTTTTCCCCAAATGCATGTGGCTGAAAAACAAACCCACTGCATCTCTGGGATGAGTATTCTAGAATGCCCACTAAGAAACCCCGGGACTTCCCAAGGTATAAGAGGGGTGTGTGTGAGGGGAAAGGCACCACCTCAGCGCGAAACAGCATCTCACAAAGGTGGTGAGGGTTAGGAGGGCGCAAGAAAACCGCAGGCAGTTGGCAAGCGATGACAAGATGCTCGTTTCAGTGGTGTCTGCTCCAAAAGACAAACCAGAAACAACAAGGGCGCGACGAGTGCATCCTGAGGTGAGAGAAGCCCACAAAAGAGTCACTAGGCCTCTCCTGACTGCCTAACTTTTTTTTTTTTTTTTTAATTTAAAGTACTTTATTGAGGTATGATTAACATATAAAGGTGTACATACTTAATATATACAACTTAAGTTTGGAGATAAGCATAATCCCATGAACTCATCACTGCAATCTATGCTATAAACATATTAATCGCCTAAAAAAGTTTCCTTTAACCTTCATATGTATTTATGTAAAGACACTTTTTAGAGCAGGTTTAAGTTCATAACAAAATTAATAGGAAGGTACAAAAATTTCCCATATACCATCTGCCCCTACACATGCATAGCTTCCTCCATTATCAACATCCCTCACCACAGTGGTACATTTGTTACAACTGATGAACCTACATTGACAGATTATAATCATCCAAAGTTCATAGTTTACATTAAAGTTCACTTTTGGTGTTATACATTCTATGGGCTTGCAAATGTATAATGATATGTACCCATCATTATAGTATCATACAGAGCATTTTCACTGCCGTAGAAAACTTCTGTGCTCCATTTATTCTCCTCTTACCCCATAAATCCTGGAAACCACAGCTGCCTAACTTTTAAATAAAAAATTAACTCTAAATTTGCACATGATTAGGAAAACTAGAGTAAAAATATAAAGATCTATTCCCTTCCATACAGGTGGTTGCCATTAACGTTTTTTTGTGCATTTTCAGGATCAGATACACAAATGTGTATAAGTGTATATATGCGTGTTTCCATATGTACATATATAGTATTTACAAATACAAACACTGTGGGTTTCTAAGTGGAATAACAGAAATGTCCTTTTCTACACCTGCTCTTTTTCCTTTTGACCTGATGATGTATCAGGTCATCTTCCCAGTTTGCTCACAGACCTTCCCCGTTCTCCACACACACGTTACTCCATACCACGGATGGATCCTAATTTCCTTCATCAGACCCCTCCTGAAGGATATCCGGGTTGTCTCTAGATTTTCTCCATTACGTAAGTATCCCTCATTGGACTTGGGGGTGCCTGATTTTATGCACACTTCTGTGCAAGGCAGAGTACTGGCAGAGGGCAGGTGCCTAGAAGTAAAAGTCTTTGGTCAAAGAGCAAGAGAGTTTTGAACTTTGATGGACGCTGCAAACCTCGCTCCATGATTGAACACATTTATTATACTTAACATAGGCAAAGTGTGCTTGTTCCCTCGTCTACACCAGATGTTATCAGTCTTAAGAATTTCTGCCCATCAGAGGGGAAGAAAATCCCATGGTTTTCATCTGCATTTCCTAAAGAAGTTGGCCCCTCTTCATTTGTCTAGTAGCCAGCTGTGTTTCTTCTGAGTTGTTTGCTCATACGGGTAGAAACCATCCCCTGCCTTTTTAAAATTTGGTTATCTTGTTTCATTTATTTGTGGGTTCTCCTCTATATCAACAGTAACCTTTATATGTTAATACACTACCAAACTTTTGTGTCTGTCATTTTGTTTTCTTTATGTCTTGAACTGTAGAAAAGTTTTAAATTTTCATGTAATTAAATATATTTTACTTTATGGCTTCTGAGTTTTATGGCTTACTTAGGAAGGCTTCTGTACTCCCTACACTTACACAGAAATTCTCTCCTGTATTTTATATTTGCTTCTTGCATTTAGTTGCATTTGCATCTTTTCAACTGACTAGAATTTGTGTATGCTGTGATGCAAATATATAATTTCTGTTTAAATGAATTATCAATGCTTCAATCAGTCAATTAGACAAAAAGTCAAGTTAGACTTTAAAATTGTCTAAGTTAAAATACAATTCTCAAGTAAACAGGGACCAGTTTCTGGACTTTTCCACCGATCTGTGTTTCCCTCTGCCAGTGGCTTTACATGTTAATAGATCATATGTTAACATTACATTTTATTAATGTTAACATATATGTTTAATATGTTTCATCTATCCTTTTGCACTAACTTTTTCAGGTGAACACTGAACTGACTTCTAGATATTTACTAATTTTTGTGACTATTGCAAATGGGATCTTTCCTTGTTTTTTATTGTTATTTCTGGCTTATGGGAAAGTAACTGACTTTTACATACTTGGACATAACTGATCACAATTCTGAACATGATCATTTCTAGTTTTTCCACTGATTCCTGCATTTTGAAAAAACAGTCATTATCATCTGTGATTTTTGTTGTTTCCTTAGTAAAGACTCTGGAACCAGCCCCCCTCCCCGACTCTCCCCATGTCCTTCTCCTGCCTGATCCCACTTCCCCGCTGCACCTGACCCTAACCTGTCTGCACTGCTGTAAAACACTGTTCACAGGGTGGTGATGACAATAAAAGGTATTCATATCTGTAAAGCGCCAAGGGCTCTGCCTACTTTATTTTATCTTGGGGTTGTCACTAGACACATCACATGCTTCCCTCTCTTTCCTAAGGCATGGACCCCACATGAAAGGGAGAAAAGGTGACCTCATATCTGGATATGGATTTTGTCACTTCAAGAGCTTTATCACATTAAAATTAATATCTAATACATATTAAACACTATGTGTCAGGAACATCCTAGGTGCGTTCCATAAGAACCACAAATAATATTGACAGTTAACCGTTAAGGAAGTAATTAACCATTAAGGAATAACCATTAATGCTGTTTTAATTTTAGCACACCGGAAAATATAAGGGGTATAAATTCTAGTAGCATTAAAAAAAAGAAAGAGTTACCAATTCTAATAGTAGCTTTTGCTTTTCAACCACTTTCCAAAATTATAGTTCTCCTTTTCTGTCTAGCAGCTTTGTATGGTTCCTTCACCGATGGAGAAGTTATCCACTGGTACTGAGAGAGAAATGATAAATATGCCATTTAAGTTACAGGTAATTTAGGAGGGTTTGATCTTCATTGGAAATTAAGATATTTTAAGTTAATACAAGGTCTTCAATCTGCATTTCTGGGAAGCTAAATTAAAGCATCACACAACATTTTCAAAAACAGAAAAGCCATTTCATTTGACTAAAAACTTAGTTTTAAGATGGCAGAAAGTACCTTGATAATTTTCTTTTAAAAAGGAAAGAAAAACAAGCCATTAAAGGGAAATTCTTCCAAGAGAATTAAAACATGTTATACGCCTCTAACTTGGCACTCTTTCCATTCTGGAGACCTTTTTTGGTAACTGCTTTCATCACAGAATGATTTAAAGTAAAATAAATTGAAATTAGAGTAATTATTTCCCAATGAGTGGCTATTTCCATTTAAAACCAAAAGCCAACTAATTATTGCTTTTCCCATAAAATTAAATATGAAGTCTACATTATGTAATTATACACTTATTTCCCCCTTTGTGTATTCTAATTTCTTCCTCAAAAACCTAAGATGCCATCTTGCAGACTGCCCCCAGTGGCTACTATTTCGGCAGCAGCAAAGGTCAGCTTTAAACATTTTGCATCTAAAGTGGCTTTAGATACCTTTGGATAGAAAGTACAGTCTAAGCACCGTCCAGACACTTAGATACCTAAAGGGCATCCAAGATAAGAAACCAAAGTCCTGATATTCCCTCAAAAGCTGCTCCTCCCATCAGCCCCCTTCTAAGTGATACCACCCAGTTGCACACATAATCATCAACGACTTGTCTCCTTGTTACTGTCTCCTTCATACCCCATATCTAATCTATCGGCAAGCCTTGTTAGCTACACCCTCAAAACACAACCTGAATTCAACCACTTTTCACTTGCTGCAAACTTCCAACCTAACCTAGGCCATAAACATCTCTTATTTGGAACCCTGTGATAGTCTCCTAACTGGCCTCCCTGTTTCTCTTCTTTATCCCCCCAAGTCTATTCTCTATACCAGGTCATCTTATTCAGATACTATTTGTATCATGCCTTGTCCCACTTCAAAACCCTCTACTCGTTTAGAAGAATCCACATCTTTACTCTGGCCTTCAAGACTTTACAAGAGCAGACCCCTGGCTAGCTCCTTGACCTCATGTCATACCACACTCTTCTTCACTCAGTACTCTGGCCATGTTGGCCTCCTTGCTTTTCCTTAAATACTCCACCCACCTACATACCTGCATACTCATTGCCTCCTTGTCCTGGAATGTGCTTACTCCAGTTCTTCCATGGCTTGCTCCTCTCTTCATTCAGGTCTCCATTCAAATGCCACTTCTCCAGTAAAGCCATCCCCTAACAAACCTGTCCAATGGAGTCCTACCCGCCCCCCCCCCACTCTCCTTACATTAAGATATTTTTGCACTTCCTACTACCTAAAATTATATGACTTATCTGTTTACTCATTTCTATCTGAACTCCTTCACTAGACTGTAAGCTCCATGAGGGCAAGACTTTTGTCTGTCTGGTTCACTGCTTTATCCCTAGTGCCTAAACCCATATCTGGCACACAGAAGATAGTAAAAAAATTACTTGTGAATCTGACAAATGAATAAAGTACTTCTGGCAAGAATTCAGAGGTTGCACAGGAAAGAAATAATGCTCTTCGTGGAAGCAGGCTTAGTATCTAGGTTCACCTCTATTTAGAGTAGAGATAAGAACAATTTACAAGTATAATTCACTTTAATTAGTACATTATCTGCTAAAGACATAAGGGAAGTGCAACACTAGACAAGTACAGTTGCAGCTTGAACAACATGGGTTTGAACCTCGCGGGTCCATTGACACACGGATATTTTTCAATAAATATGTACTATCATCCTACACGATCCAAGGTTGGTTGAATCCACAGATGCGGAACCACTGACTATAAACTTATACCCAGATTTTCAACTGCGTAGGGGTCGGCACCCCTAGCCCCACATTGTTCAAGGGCCAGCTGTATATGATGAGGAAAGTTAAACACATTAAGTTTTAAAAACTGTCAATACGTGAACAAATTCTTTTTGTTTTCCTATGTGTTTATCAATTAAAAAAAAGTGAGCACATACCAATAAGTGGATTTTTTCTTATATCCAGAACGAGCAGAGTTCTGTTGGTTTCAAGGGCCTTTAGTAAAGCCTTTGCTCCCTCACTGGTGAGGCCACACTGCTGCAGGTTCAGTGCTTTCGATGAAAGACAAAAGGTCATTTGCGAAGTCTATACAGATTTAACATATAGACAGCTCCCATTTTCTCACGTGTGGAAGAGTCCTGCACAAGAGAAGTCATGGCAGGTCTGTAATTTTGGATATGGAAAAAAACAGAAATGTATACGCACACACATAATGCATAATCCAATTTAAAAACCTCTTCTTGGATGTGCAATGATAACCCTGCCTTTAGTCCCAATAAATCATCCAACATATTTTACAATTACAGAACTGAAGAATAACTGTATATAACCTATGAGCAAAAAGCATCACAAAATGAATCTCAGTTCATAATTAGCAAGGGCGGCAGTGGCATGTAAACCTCACAAGCAAAACCTGGTGGAGCTCAGAAATGCACTGCATTCTTTTGATCATGATCTTCAGCTCCAAATCACACATGAAACTAGTTAAAAGGGGAAAACAAAATAGAAGAAATGTAATAACTGTTAGTTTTAGAGGGAAAAAAGACAAGTCTAAGAGGTTACAAATAATAACAAATTCAAACAATGTGTGAATAGAGAATACATACTAAAAACCTATCATGAAATATGATGGTCAAGAACTCTCTCCATAAAAAGTCAGACAAAAACCAGAAAAACTGATCATGAATTCTAGTAGTTGTGGGGCTGAACAACCTACTCATTTAAACCAAAGGGATCATCACCAAAGCACAGGTATTAAAAAATATAACTATCATGAGTCATTTATTTAAGTGTTGAGTGGACCATCACATTAAAATAATTGGAGTCTTTCAACACCCCCATGACACATAGAAATAGCAAGTCAGACATATGGATCTGACAGGATATCATACAACCCTTACAAACTCTCACTACAGAAGAATGGACACAGGGTATAATTAACCAAATAGCCAAATTAATACAAACAGCCAGTAAACCTCACCAGTAAATCAAATGAATACAAAATAAAACAAAATGTGGTTATTCTCCTATCAGATTCAGGCAAGATTCTGTAAGGAAAGCCTTTAAATAATGTCTATACCCTTTTGATCCAACAACTCTCTTTCTAAGAATTTAACCAAAATAGTCAGAGATATAGGTAAGGATATATATCAGAGGACTATTTGTAACTGAAAAACTGGACAAAGCTTATACACAAGAATGGATAAGCTATGTGCACTGTGGCATATTCATATAATGGAATACTGAACAATTCCAAAAAATGATGCAGGAGATGGAAATTTACTGACTTGCTAAAATGCTCATACTAAATTAACTGAAAAATGTTATAGAATTTGGAGTAATCCCACTTGCATAGAAAATGGAGAGGTACTCATTTTTGTAGTTTTACATTTTTTTACAAGTGCTACAAGCCAGTGTTTGTGAGAGGCAGGCTTCACATCTACTGTTGGGGTGGACTACAAACTGGCATAGCATTTCTGGGTGGTAATTTGGCCATGTGTATCAAAAGTCTTAAAAATATGTCACACTTAGTCATTCCACTTGTAGTACCTTATTCTACAGAAGTAAGCCCGATGGACACAGAGATGTATATATAACGTATTCACATTGTTTGTGACAGGGAAAAGCAAACTGTCTAAATCTAATGGCAAAGAATTGATTAAACTATGGGACATCAATACGATGCAATACTACATGATACATCATTAAGTGAAAAAAGCAGGAATATGAAATAGCAAGTATACTACAATTCTACTTTTGTAATCCCTAAGTGTACAAATATATTTATAGAAAAAAAAAGACTGAAAGTATATACACCAAAATGAACAGTGATTATATCTGGGTATTAAAATTATAGGTAATTGTTCTCTTGTTACTCTGTATTTTCTATAAAGGATATATGCAACTCTTAGAGAAAGTTTAAAAGCAAAATAAAAGCTATCAGTAAAATGAGGCTTTAAAAAACATCCTATCACAACAGTATCATGCCAAAAGCTAAGCATATATCATATTAAAAATTCAGTATTTTCAATTTTAGAATTTACCTCTAAGCCATAAATCCTCACTAAGAGATTCTGCCAAAGCACTTGCACCCAGGTCACCAATGAGCGTGTTGCAGTTCAGAGTGATGCGCCTCAACCCAGCCATACAGTCAAGATCAGGTCTCCTGGAACAAAGACTCTCAGCCCAGGTTTCTTCATGCCTTCTGATAGTCTGATACTTCAAAGATTTAATGGGATGAAATTAAGATGCTTGAATAAGGAAACAGTGTGTGCCTACTGAGTACGGCTTATTATGTCAGAGATTTACACACACACATATCAAGTATATATACCAGGAGCATCAACCTGAGAAATGAAACAGTCACTTCTGGTTTATGAGTCCAGTGACCCAGATTCTAGTCAGTCAGTGATTAGATTCTAGCCACTGGATTTCCTGTTTCTGAACACTTATGTAAAGTTGGACAACTCAATTACAGTCTATGAATTATTTTCCTTATCTTCTAAGTCAGGGAATTGGTTCTAAATTCTATCTTTGCTGAGGCTCTATATTTCATCATTCTGTCCTCCAATGGCCTCCAAACACCTGACTGGGAAAACCATAAGAAAACTTTTTAACAAGCATCTTATTTATTAACAAATTATATACACAAAGTTCCATACATATAATTTAGGTACATGATAAACTACACAGATTTTTTAAAATAATACAAAGGTAAAAACGTTCTGATATTTTCTTTTCCTAACTCCTAAGGCATTATTTTGTTTTACTTATTTTTAAAAAATATTTATTTATTTATTTGTTTGTTTGTTTGGCTGTGCCGGGTCTTAAGTTGCAACATGCCAGATCTTTTAGTTGTGGCATGTGGGCTCTTAGTTACGGCAGGCACGTGGGATCTAGTTCCTTGAGCAGGGATCGAATCCAAGCCCCCTGCATTGGGAGCACATAGTCTTAACTGCTGGACCGCCAGGGAAGGTCCAAGCATTATTTTGAAAACTATATTTACAAAATGGATCTCACATGCTACCTAGGGTGTGCACACAAACTTCAGAGGCCTGGACTATGCAGAGCCAGTTGGATGTGCCTTGGGAAGATAATGGTTTGACATCTAAGCACAAGTACTGTCTTAAAGACATTCAATTCTTTATATTCATAAAGTAAATTTTGGTAACAGGGAACACTGACTGTAAATGAAAAAAGTCTTATTACATTCTTGAAAAAATAAAAGACTCAAAGTACCTTTGACACTCTAAAAGGAAAATCATTAGTGTCATTTTTCTATTAACAATAACTTATAAAAGCTCCAAGCAGAAACAACAGCAATCACTTGCACAGTGCTTAGTATGCGCCAGGCACTATTTATACAAATGAGTTCAGTTAAACCTCATAATGAGGCATAGAGGTTAAGTGATTTGCCTATGGTCACTAGCTATGAAATGGGAGAAAGGGAATTTGAACCTAGGCCATTTGGCTTTGGCACCAAAGTTCTTGGCTGTTTTCTACCTCAGGGGTCAATGGACTTGCCCTGTATACGTTCAAAGAATTTTTCAATTTTTAAAATCTAAATTTAAACATTTCCAGATTTGTGGGATATACAGTTTCTGTTGCAACTACTCTGCCCCACTGGCGTAGGGTGAAAGTAGCCATAACTACCATGTAAACAATGGGTGCGACTATGTTCCAAAAAAACTTCCTTTACAAAACCAGGCGACGGGCTGGATCTGGCCCACCAGCCATAGATTACCTATCCCTGATCTGCACCATCAAACTATTAAAAAGGCTTCATGTCAAATTATTAAATAACTTTAGGACTAAATACAGTCATTATAACCACTGTAAAGTTGTTAAGGCATTATTTTAAAAACTGTATTTACAAATTGCTGATGTACTGATTTTTATTAGTTTAAAAACTACAGCAGCTAATAAACACTTGATTCATTTAAGTCTTGAAGACTGTAACGGCATAGTTTCTTCACAGTATTACAATAAATATTTTCAGTAACTAAAATACATAAAAGTATTATTAGGTATTATATATTAAATCTCTTATTTCTAAAATTAAGTAGAGTATCTTTACTAAATTGTAGAATCCCAAACTGAAAACTGGTTATATTCTTTCAGCAAAATGAAAGCTGCACTCACATGTATCAAAAGACAAAAATTAGGGTTTCCCTGGTGGCGCAGTGGTTGAGAGTCCACCTGCCGATGCAGAGGACACGGGTTCATGCCCCGGTCCAGGAAGATCCCACATGCCGCGGAGCGGCTAGGCCCGTGAGCCATGGCCAGTGAGCCTGCGCGTCTGGAGCCTGTGCTCCGCAACGGGAGAGAGGCCACAAGAGTGGGAGGCCCCCGTACCGCAAAAAAAAAAAAAAAAAAAAAAAAAAAGACAAAAATGAACTGCCATCTGTATCAATATATTAATGTGCTTCAATCACATATGTTTTCATGAAAGTTTAAACATAAAATCACCTTTAAGATCTAGGCCATGTGATCTGCTCCCTGCCATGTCAGATTACACCCCATGAAGTTTACTTAACTTGTCTTAAGTGTGATAGAATTCTTTATACCTTGAAAAATAACTAAAAGGAAAAAAACACACACACAATAAGATGAAGAGCCTATACATTTGTCAATCTTGACTTATTTGCTTTTCTTGAGTCAATTGGAGGTTTATAGCCACATTCTCAAAATCATTAACTACAATCTTCCCAAACAGGTAATTGACCAACAGATGCATTCTAAAACTTGTCAGTAACAAAGTGTTATTCCAGTTTATTGCAACAGTTTAATTCTATTTAGATACTAAAACTGAATACACTGAATACCGCAAACTTTATTCCCAACCACTCAGCAAAGTACTACATATCTTTTCAGATATAGGAAAAAAAGGAAAAAAATAAAAAGCATAAGATTCTTCCTATTTTCATTTCCAAAGATACATCCCAATGTTGTTTATCAATCAGTGATTTAAAAGTCAACTATAAACCCAGTATTTTATTAGGTGCTATGCAGTATACTAGAGCAATATAAGAGAGAGGACCTCAAGCTCTCTGTTCCCTCAAATTGAAAGGCAGTCTTCCTGACCCCTCCAGACCACTACTGGACACAGGGAACACACACTAATGTTTCAGGACACCAACCAACAGTCACGTGCTTTTTGATTAGTTCCATGACACACCCCCACTAACACCACTGAGTTTGCTGCTCCTACGGGACATTACATGTATTTCCTCTTTTAACACATACCACAGTGCATCATAATTATGATTGCAGCTAGATGTTCTAACAATTTAAAGAGAATGATGACTTTTTTGCTCTTTACATCTTGCTATTTCCCTTCCCATAATATTTCTTGAGAAAACCATAAAAATATAGACAAACAAAAAAAACAGAAAATATACAAAATGTGTGGTTTGTGGCTTAACACAAAGTTAAGTAAAATTAGTTCTGACAGTATCCAGCATGACAAAATTTCATGGTACAAATGAGAACAGACCAAGGTTTGAGCAGGTACAGGAGACAATCCAGGCATGAACAACACCAAGAAAAGGTAGACAGGAAGTAACATGGTGTGTAGGAAATCACAAAACCAGTCTGATGGGAAGAGACTTAAACAAGACTGAAACTCACTTTCTAAACCTCCATCTCTAATTGGACAATTCGCAGGACACAGGTGCACCAAAGTGGCCAATTTATTCAATCCCTTTAAAATGGAGGAAGAGTTTAAAATTTTACTGGTTTAGTTTGCCCCAACAGCAACTATCAAATGTCGGCAGGACACAATGAAGGCTTACCATTGTTAACACAGTTAAGTCTCTCTCTCACAACTAGCCCACTTAGCTCCAGGTTCCTTAGCGCACCCGACGCACTTACACAGCATTTAAGAGCTTTACACAGCTGGAGGTCACATCTTTATTTCTTATCGCAGGAACACGACTTCTGTAAACTTTATTTCTGCCAGAATCTAAAGCAAAATTATTGTAAAATAAGTGGTTTAAACCATACATTTTATCATCATTAAAAAGCATTAAAAAAAAAAGCACCTGCTCTGTGCTAAGGATTAGAAACGACTCCTGCCCTTAAAGCCTTCATTAAGGAGGGAGATGTGTAAACTCAAAATTTCAATCACATGAGATAAAGAAACATAACCTTTATGCACAGAGGTTCCTTTGGAGGCAGAATGTTATATCCAAGTGATGGCTTCATGATAACCCTGAAGCAGAATCTAGAAAGATGAGGCTATGCAGAGTTGGAGGAGGAGGTGCATTAACTGCAGAGGGAGCACCTGTGCAATGACACTCAAGGCTGACACCGGCTGGGCACAGTAAACACTGCATGTGGCGATGACTAAAGGGCAGGGGTCCAAGTGTGAGAAGAGACAGAAATGAAAATAGAGATGTTGGCCCAAGCAAGCCTGGGAGAGAGCATGGCTTGTATCCCACAGGTGATGAGGCCTGGGGCTACCACTGGCTGAGTAAGGGTGCCTCCTTAGAAAAAGGAGCCACGCTGCTGAAGGACCAATCAGATAAAGGGAGTGACCACAGAAGGCTCCGCTTCCTCAGGACCAAAGAGCCCCATGAGGCTTGGCCAAGCACAGTTCACACTACACGCCTCTGTGCAGAGCACACGCTGAGCGGCTAGTATGTACTAACTCTGTGTGGGCAAGCCATTAGCAGCATTATTTTAGGCGTATCTTTTCATGTTAGAAGATCACTCAACCCCAGTAGGCAGATGAACTTAGAGGAACTGAGTCCAGGGGCCGCGAAACCACCCAGGAGCTTCTGTCATAGTCCGGGCAAAATGTAATATGGATGAAGAAGCAAATTTAGGAGGAGGCCAAAATCTACAAGCTGGACCCACTGGATTGAAGACATAAAGAAAGTTCAGTGAAGAAACTCTGAAGAGAATGGGCTCTGCAATAAATTTTTCTTAAATTCAATGTAAAATATTCGGCAAAATTAAGAACAGTAGCCTTTAAGGTCCCTTCCAGCTAGAATTTATTTTGATTTCTACATTATTACTTTGGTTAAGTAAAGTCCCATCAGAGGTACAGAACAGTTCCTACACCTGAATGGGATGCAAAGAATAATCTGACTTCTCTTCACCAGGGGATGAGTTGAACTGTCTTTGCAGGAGAGATAACAGATGGTGTGAACCCCAGATCCTAAAAAAGGGGCCAGGCACACAATAAGTATTCAGCTTTTTGAAAACAAATGAACAATCATTTCCTCTCCTAGATCTTCACCCCCTTTCTCTGCTGGCTACTTTCTCTCAGCTTATTAACACCCTCAAATATACCCACATAAAAAACTCTCAGACCTATGATTCTCTGTATCATCTTGTGGGTAACCTAAGTATCTCCCATGCCTTCAAACACCTGTCCTCCCACAAAGCCCAGATCTGTACCTTAGGCCCAGACCCGTCTACCAGGCCCCTCTAAAGCACTGAAGATGAAGTAAGATCCTCTCCCCACCCCCAATCCCTTCCTACTGTGCTCTGTATCTCACAAAAAGATGCAGCTGTAAACTGTCACCCATGCTTGCTGCCCTCCCTTTTCTAACTGGTCACCAGGCCCCACCAATTCTCTCTCGGATCTCCAAAACCCAGTCCAACCTTTTATAACTTAAGTGGGACCCTTAGATTACAATTCACCCTGCACCCAATCAACTGCCTTCCACATGGAGGTCCGAGAGAGCCTCAAAACCAGAAGTGCATCTCACTGTTCTTCAGTGTTTCCCACAGCCTTCAGGATAAACATCTAAACTTCTGACAGGACAAACAAGGCCCTGTTCTGTCGGGCCCCAGTAGGTTTCCAGTATCAACTCTCATTTCTTGCCCAAACCCTGAGTTCCAGTCCTGTACCTTAGTTTTTCCATGTTTTCTTATATTTCTCAAACTCTGACACACACTGCTCCCTCCTGCTACCCCAGGAGTTTCTACATATCATTAGAAAGGATGGCACCTCCTCCAAGAAGCCTACCTTGAACTTTCCCTTCCAAGTTTCTGTGCTCTGCAAAGGGGAAAGATGGGGGTGGGGAGGGATAAATTTGAAATTTGGGATTAACATATACACACGACTATATATAAAATAGGTAATCAACAAGGACCTACTGCATCGCACAGGGAACTCTACTCCATATCCTATAACAAACTGTATGGGAAAAGAATCTGAAAAAGAATGGATATATGTAAAACTGAATCACTTTGCTGTACACCTGAAACTAACACAATGTTGTAAATCAACTATCCTCCAATATAAAATAATAATTAAATTAAAAAAAAAGATTTTGCGCTCTGTAGCACCAGAACTCACTTCTTCCAGAGCACTGACTACTGCGCTTGTGTTTACCTGCCGCCCTGTAGAAGAGAAGATTACCTAGGGCAGAAGCATCGTCTCCAGCAGCCCTTGGTTCTGACAACTCATTCAAGTTCCAGGATACTTTACACACATAACCTGCTTAATTAATTCTAAGAACCCACAGAAAGAGTGGTTTTTAAAGTCATTTTACAAGTGTGGGGATTGCAGTTCAAAAGTAACCTGCCCAGGCCACAGAGAGCATAAGCCCTGGAATTCAAACCCTAAGCTGCCTTCACACCGGTGCTCTTTCCACTACATGATACGACTATTGAAAAAAGATTTTTTTTTCCTGAGCCCTGTTTTAATGGAAAGGAAATGAAGCGGGGATATACGCATTTCCTAATCGCTTTGGTGTGTACCAGGCAAAGTCATTCAACAGACCAGGTAACATCTGTGCAACAATTAACGATGCTCCAAACTGTGCTCAGTGTACTACATTGTAGAACCTACAAGCATGAACAGTGCATCCTTGTAACCGCCACAGAGACTGGGTCCTATTAAGCCCATGCTACAGATGAGAACACTGAGACCTTGAAGCCTTAAGGCACTAGGCCGGGGTCACCGAGCTGGCAGGAGTCCTAGGTCGCACGCCCCGCCTACTGCACGCACACCCGGGAACTGGGCACCGGTTCTAGTGCCCACCCTCCACCTTGTACCATCTAAAACTTCACTTCGTAGCGCCCACACGACAGCCCCTGGAAGCGCGAAGTACAAACTTGTCTCGCCAAGCCGTGGCTGGAAGAAGCTTTGGATACAGATTAGGGGCAGAGGGCGCTCAAGAGCGGCGCCCAGTCCACCCCGTGGAGGCGGTCGGCATTAACTCCAGCAGGCTCTCCTGCAGGGAAGCGGGCAAGGCGGGCAGAGGCACCGAACCCTGCAGCGCGCACAGGTCCTCAGAGCGCGAGAAGAAGTCGGCCGCGCTCTCCCGGCCCAGCTTCACCGAGTGATCATGGCCCGAGCGCGGCCTCGGGAACGCTGGCTGCGGACACGATGCCCACACCCGCCTGGGGCCCCGGCTCACCTCCCGGCCCCTCGGGCGCTCACCGCCCGGCGGCTGCGGCCCCGCAGCGTGCGCAGGACCGGAGTCGCAGCCAGAAGACATAGGGCCACGGGCTCCAGCTAGGCCGGCCCCTCCATGCCGCGCTCCGGAGCCCACGCACGGCCTGGTGTTGGCGCGGGCATCAACGCCCTCCCGAGCCGCGGGGTTGCGGTTTAAGCCTCCGGGCGGGCCCGTGGGGGCGGGGCTCGAGGACTTCTGCGCGTTCGCCGTGCGTCCGCAAGCAGACCTGCCTCCCATGACAACGCGGCTTGAGAAGCAGCACGCAGCCCCGCCTCCCATGACGACGCGGCCTAGCTTGAGGAGCAGTCGCGGGAGCTTTGAGACTAGGGCGGCGCGAAAGGTAGGAGGTGTGGAGGGTTTGGGGTTTACAAAAAACGTTTGCTGACTGGTCCAAACAAAAGTGAGACATGGTTGTAAAAGTAGTTAAACTCCGGCTGTCTGTGCTCGCCCCGCCCAGGAGAGAGCGTGCACTCTCTGAGGGACACAGGAAAGGCTGAATGAACGTCCGCCTGTGGTCCGTTACATGGTGCACGGGTGTGTGAATTTCTGCGGAGAGCTCTTAATTTCTGTAGTTTCTGCTGACTTGACACGGTGGTTGGCAAATGCTGACGTGTTCCATGCATTCAGGACCTGATCGTGGTTACTAATAATCACCTTGTTTCGTACTGACACCTCCACAGAGAATTTCCTACTGAATATCCACTTTACAGAAGAGAAACTGAGGCGTAGGAAGTGAAGTGAAGTGACTGAGTGAGAGGAAGGATTCAGACAATTGGTGTTAGTAAATTAACCTTGCAAGGAGGCCGTTAGACGGCGGTGGCTCTAGTGATGCGACTGCCTATGTAAACCAACCAAAATCTAAGCCTGTCAACGCCTCAGGGTGACGAAAACCGCTGAGGACAACCAGTTACAAACCACCAACTAGGCGTTTAAGCCATAGCAAATCAGTCGTTTCCTTGCTTTGCTTCTGCCCTTTTAAAATAAACATCTCTGCAGCTCCTGTGGCTGGAGTGCTCCTCACCTCTTCCGCTTTGTGGTGCCTGAATTAAATCTATTTTTGCTCACATAAAGTGTTAAAATTTTAAATATGCCTCAGTTTGTCTTCTAAGATTGGCCGTAGAAGTTGGATTTGTGTCCAGTTTCTAGAACAGTGGTCGTCCTCTGGTCAGGCCTTAGGCGTTACGTGTACAACGTTCCTCTTCTACCACCACCTTCTGGATGCCTCCACCCACTACCAGCTACCACGCATCAGATCCCCTAGATGTGGTCAGCAATGGCTTTCACATGCAGCGTGCTCACATTATAACATCGCAGACACTCCTCCGTCCTCCAGCCAGTGTGTGAAGTGAAACATTACCATTCCCGTTGAAGAGTCTGGTGTGACCACTTTCCCAAACACAGCCACTCCCCAGCTGACCCTGGGTAACCACTCTTCTGAACTTGGTCTCCATCACTGGCATGGATGTCTTTCTATGTAGGCTACATTTTTAAGTATTCTTAAACTGCATATAGTATTCTATTTTGTTTTCTCTTGTTACTTGCTTTATTTAGTGTTATCTTTTCTAGATTCATCCATGCTGACACGTAAAGATCTGTCTAGTTCATGTACTTTCCTCGCTATGTAGGATTCCCATGTAGGGAAATACAATAATTTATATGTGCATTTTCCTGTTGATGGACATTTAAATTGTTTCGGATTTTAAGTATGATTTCTTTTTTAAAAAAGTTTTATATACTTTTTAAAGGTTACTTTACATTTACAGTTGTTACAAAACATTGGCTATATTCCCTGTGTTGTACAATACATCCTTGAGCCTGTCGTACACCCAGTAGTTTAGATCTCTCACTTCCCCACCCCTGTATTGCCCCCTCCTCCCCCTCCGCACTGGCAACCATTAGTTTGTTCTCTATATTGGTGACTCTCCTTCTTTTTTGTTATATTCGGTCGATTGTTGTATGTTTTAGATTCCATATATAGGTGATACCCTACAGTGTTTCAGAGTTCAAAAGACTCTCACGACAGAAGCCAAAAGGCAAGAGCCGTTTTACATTGATAAAAAGCATTTTAACTATGTAGAAGCAGAAAATGAAAAGAAAGAACTTTGCATTAAATTTAATAAAAGTTCAGGGAGATCTTTGTGGTATATTAGTGAACTTATTTGTGGAAATTTAGCCATGTACCTTGTGTTGAAGAGGTACCAAGAGTTCAAGAACTCTCACAATTTGAGTACACTATTGCCTTACATGTAGGCATGGTGGCAGCCATTCACATAACAATGATTTGGAGGATGTTGTGTTAGTCAGCTCTTGCTCTGATAATGCTTTGGAACAAATCAACCCAAAACTCAGTTACATAAACAAGAATTTATTTTTCTTGGACCTATGGGCTAGCTGCAGTGGCTCTCTTTTAGACCTCTAGATGGCTGGTTTTGCTCCGTGTTTTGGATCAGTTTGAGGTCTGTAACACACATCTTCCTCTGGAGCCCAACTGTGAGGCCGCAGCTCCCAGGCCTGTCTTCTCACAAAGTTCACTGAAACATAAGAGGTGAGCCCAACTGCACAAGCCCATTTAAGCCCTCTGCTGCTCATTGAAGGCCATCATGTCTGCTCACACTTCATTGGCCAAAACATGTCACAGATCTAAGCTGTATTTAGAATATGTGTATTTGTTTAAAGTTGGGTGCCCTCACAGAAGAATATTGCATTTTGGACAGTGTTACCTTAGCATTTTCATTGGCATTTGCAAACGTGATAAACGCCATGTGCACTTTTTCACCTTTGAGAACTTTTTGAAATTATGGGACCATTTCTATTGGAAAAGAGGAAGGTACACTTTAGAACTCAACTCTAGTTATGGCATTGCTGGGAGAAGAATTGATGAGATAAAGTCAGTACAAGTGAAAGATTTGGGATTCACATATTCATCATTAACATAAGCATTCTACAGAACATTCCTGAAGAATTGTGATGCTTGCTTTATGTGATTTCTATCATAAATCATTAGAATTTGACCAAGACACTTCAGTAAAACATACATCATACAGCACATCGCATTTTAGTTTTTCCTACCACTCCACAACTTATCATCAATACTTTACCATAACTCAGAAACAGAAATAGAAACTGAGTGAATTCATTGTTAGCGGACGGGCTTCACAAGCAATACTAGTGGAAGTTCCTCAAATGATAGCAGACAGTAACTCAAGCCATAAAAACAAAACAAAGAATGCTGACTAGAGCTGTTGTGTAGGGAATTATAAAAGATACTGTAATTTCAAATTTCTTCTCCTTTCTTCTATTAACTAATTTAAAAAGTGCCTAAAAATATGACTATATTTGGATTTTTCTCTATATAACATAAAGAAATATATTTGATGATATGGCACAAAGAAGGCAGTGAAAGCAAAGCTGTATTAGAATAAAAATTACAGTAGATCATAAGCTGAATCCGCAGGAAGAAAGGAAGAGAACCAGAAATGGTAAATAGATTAACCCAACAAACTCAAAAATATTTATTTGCTTTACTTTCTTCTCTAAGCTCCTTGAAAAGATAAGCTTGTGAGAAGTAATAATTATAATAATATGTTGTTATGTATGTAACATATATAAATGTAATAAAAACAAAAAAGAGGGGAAGGAATACAGCTCTATAAAAGTACAGTTTCTCTTTCTCACTGGAATGAAGCTAGTAAAAATCTGAAGAGATTCTGAGAAGATGTATTACATAAGCCCTAGTGCAGCCATTACTCAAACAATGTGGTTAAAAATCATTAAAGGAATTACATGTTACAGTAGAAAATATCTACTTACTATAAAAGGAAAATGGAGGAACAACAACAATAACAATAAAACAAAAATATGAGACATGTAGAAAACCAAAGGTAAAATGATAGACATAAATTAATCCTACCATATCAATAATAAAAACTAAATGTAAATGAATTAAACAATACAATCAAAAGGCAGATATTGTCAAACTGGGTTTTAAAAAATGTTTTCTATAGGAGACACTCCTTGGATTCAAAAGTCTAATGTGTACAAAGTAAAAGGATGAAAAAATATACATCATGCAGATAGCAACCGTAAGCATTGCTGAAGTGGCTATACTAATACCAGAAAAAATAGACTTTAAAACAAACAAAAAAGTTACTAGATATGAAAAGGGACATTTTATGATAAAGAAAGGGAAGATACAAAAATTTTTAACATATTTTCCCTGAATAAGGTAAAACCAAAATACATGAAGAAGAAAATACCAAAATCCATGAAGAATTGAAGGAAGAAATAGATAATTGCACAACATTACATACGGGCTTCAGTACTCCACAGTCAATAATGGATAGAACAGTTAGGCAGAAGATCAACAACGATATAGAAGACTTGGACAAGACCATGAATTAACAAGACCTAATAATGTTTACAGAACACTCAACCAAACAGTAAAATACTCATCCTGCTCAACTACATGTGAAACGTTTTCCAGCATAGATGACATGTTAGGCTGTAAGAGAAGAGATTGAAACCCACGTACATTGCTGGTGGGAATGTAAAATGGTGCGGCCATTTTACAAAACAGCTTGAGAGTTCCTGTAAGTGTTAAATATAGAGTTACCCTATGACCCAGCAGTTCCACTACTAAATATATACCTAAGAGAAATAAAAACTTATGTCTGCACAAAAGCTTGTATGTGAATGTTCATAGAAGCATATTTCTAAAAACAAAAGGTAGAAATAATTCAAATGTCAATCAGATAAATGAATAAACAAAATGTGGAATATCCGTACAATAGAATAGCATTAAGCTATAGTAAGGAATAATATATTGATCCATGTTACAACATGGATGAACCATGAAAGCATTATGTAAAGTAAAAGCAGCCACTCACAGAAGATCACATATTGTATGGTCCCATTTATATGAAATGCCCAGAATAGCAAATCTGTGGAGACAGGAAGTAGATGAGTGGTTGCCTAGGGCTGAGAAGGTTGAGGAGATTGAAAAAAGCTTGTTAATGTGTAATGGATTTTTTGTGGGGGGACAGAAATCTACAATTGGATTGTTGTGATGGTTACACAAGTCTTTTAGTGGTTACACTGAGAACCACTGAATTGTATACATTAAAGTGTTAAAATTATGCTATGTAAATTACATCCCAATAAAGCTGTTAAAATTATGATAATTTTATATTTATAAGTTTTAAAATTCATCCAAAATGACAAATTCTTTAAAAATGCAAGCTAACAAGAGTAACCCAAGAAAGAAAAAATATCTAAAAAACCTATATCTACTGCAAAAGTTGTTTGTATAATTAAGTACCTTTACAGAAAATGATTTCCAGGGATAAATGGCTTTCCAAGTAAATTCTTCCAAATATTTAGGGAAGAAATATTGGTAACCTTACATAAAAATCTTCCAGGAAACAGAAAAGTATATATTGCTTAAAATATTTATAAGGCCAACATAAGCTTCAGATCAAAACTAAAAAGAATATTACAAGAATAGAATCACAGGCCAGTTTCTCTTTTAAACATGCATGCAAAATGTGTAAACAGAAGCACAAACTGTATCCATGGTATGTAAAACAATCATATATCACAGTCAAAGTAGCTTTATTCTAGTAATGCAAGGTTGGTTTAATGTTCAAACATGAAACTGATCCCAGGAATGAATTAGAGTGGGAAAAAAAGTCATTTAAAGCAGAAGTCTTGGGACTTCCCTGGTGGTCCAGTGGTTAGAACTTGGCGCTTTCACTGCTGGGGCCCTGGGGTCCAATTCCCGGTCAGGGAACTAAGATCCTGCAAGCCATGAGGCAGGGCCCCCCCCCAAAAAAAAGGAAAAAAAGAAGACTTAACCAGGGGAAGCACAAGATCGAATAAACATAACAGATAACACCTTATGAGAAGTAGGTGAAGATTATGGAATATTCTAAAATTTTAAAACAAAATGAAAAATTTAAAGATTCAAGAGGATGTGACAAATATTGTACATAGGCAAAAAATAAAATAAAATATACAGATGATGGGAGCCCAAAAATCCAGATGCCCATGTCCTGTTTCTGAAGATTCTCATTCAATGGGTTATGGATTTCCTCTATGTTTAGAAACCTACAGGTGTTCTAAAATAGAAACTAACACACCATTGTAAAGCAATTATACTCCAATAAAGATGTTAAAAAAACACAACCAAACAAACCTACAGGTGATTCTGATACGATTCACAGACAATGTAAAGATCCTGCTTTACAGGAAATAATACCAGATTATTTTGTTATTTTATAGTTATATTAATAGGTTGTACTATTGACCGATAAGTCTGATGTCAAAATGCACTCCCCACTAGGGATACAAAAGGACTAATAGTCTCTATTGCTACTTGGTGGCAGCATGCATGTATTGCAAGGGCAATTATTGTAGGAATCCAAATGAGTGGAACATTTTAGAATTGGAAGACTACATACAGATCATCTAGTCAAGCTTCCAACTATTATAGTTGTGAAAACTAAGGCCCATATAAAAGAAATGATTTATCTCCAAAGAGCGTTAGTGAAAGAGTATGAAATTAAAAATATCTCTAAACTTTTAATTTAGTGCTGTTTTTATTAATCTCAAGTATTAGCTTAAACTTAAGTGTGACAGATTTGGGATTGAATTCTTGCTCAAATTTACTGATTGTGTGCCTTTTAGTAAGTTACTAAAACACTTTTTAAATTTTTTAAAAATAGATTTATTTATTTATTTTTGGCTGCGTTGGCTCTTCCTTGCTATGCGCGGGCTTTCTCTAGTTGCAGTGAGCGGGGGCTACTCTTTGTTACAGTGCGTCGGCTTCTCATTGTGGTGGCTTCTCTTTGTTGCTGAGCGCGGGGTCTAGGTGTGTGGGCTTCAGTAGTTGTGGTTCACGGGCTCTGGAGTGCAGGCTCAGTAGTTGTTGCGCATGGTCTTAGTTGCTCCGTGGCATGTGGGAGCTTCGCGGACCAGGGCTCAAACCCGCGTCCCCTGCACTGGCCACGAGGGAAGCCCTACTAAAACACTTTTAACTTCCCTTTTCACATATGTAAAATGGTGAGCCTTGGCTGATATAGAATATGAGATAATCTAGCACTGTTCTTAACACATACACATAGTTAATATTTTTTGGCTTCTCATCCCTCTTAAACAGCCTCTATCCTCTTAACAATGAAAGTGTCTTTCAGCTAGCAAAGCACCCCAGAGCTGATCACATTCTGGCAAAAGATATAGGATTCTTTTTCTTACTGGGCATTCTTTATACCTGATACTTGAACTGCACTGAAACATGAACATCTCTTCTTTATACTGTATTAATGGATTTGATAGATGAATTTTAAAAAGTAATATGCAGAAAAAAAAGTAATATGCAGGAATTGAGCTGCCTTACTCTCAAGAAATATAATTCTATAGTGGTGCCTAAAACGATAAACAGTGTTTGGACAGGGAGTCCATATTGGATGTGAACTACCTGTACTCCCATTCGTCTATTAAGAATAAATAGAATCCTTTCAAAATCTGTTTTAAAGGGCAGTTATTTCCTTCTGACTCATTTAAGTTACCTGCAAGAAAAAGGCAGTCTCCTGAATCCTTGCTTAAAAGGCTTTAAATATAAAGCAGATAATTTTTTGCAACATTTCCCAAACTTTTCATTATCAAATTGGCTGAGGCTTCTCAATGATTATCATTTCACAACAATATCTCCATTTTCACCTGCTTTAAAAGAATTGGCCTCGTAGATGTGCCATTAAAACAGAGCTTCACTCTCAACATACTTTAAATTTTGTATTCAAACAGTATGAAGAAAACAGGATCAGGGAATTCAGCCATAAAAGTGAATGGATTACTGATACATGCTACATCATGGATGCAACTAAGTGAAAGAAGTCAGGCACAAAAGGCTACATATTGTATGGTTCCATTTATATGAAATGTCCAGCAGTGGCAAATCCATACACATGGAAAATATTATACATTAGTGGTTTCCAGGGGTTTGGAAGCGAGGGAAATAGGGAATGACTCCTCAGAATGGGTGTATGTTTCCTCTTGGGGTGATGAAAATGTTTTGTAGCTGGACAGTGGTGATAGTGTGTCACAATGCACAACATTGTGACAGTAGTAAATTACACTGAATGGTACAGTGAATTGTAAAATGATCAAAATGGTGAATTTTGTGTTATGTTCATTTTACTACAATACAAAGGAGTAAGAATTAGGGAAAGACTTAGAGTTTGGGAAACTAAGGTGAACTGGTCAAGAAAAAGACAGCTCTACTGTTCAGTGTTCTCTCAGCTCTCCCAGTGCATTAATCCTCAGCAAAAAGTAGCCTGAACTTGAAGATGATAGTCATTCAACGCAGTCCAGGGAAAAGTAAATAAAATAAAACCCAACTCTTCTTTAGCACATCTATGAAAGGTTAACTTGCTGCTCAGCCACATGGACATTCATGAAGACGTTTCACTTTAGGTGTCCTCTACTTCAGTACTTTACTCACAGCTCATTCACACATGTAGGCAACAGCATTCCTTAATTCGATGGACTCTGCAGTGCCGGTTGTGATCGGTCTCATGAAAAGAAAAGGGAAGGAGGAAAAAGCTTCCACATTGACTTGGTGGTCTTGACGAAATGGATGCAGAAGACAGCTTGAGTGTCAAACTGGAAACTGTTGTTTTCCTTTTCCTTTTCTTTTTATCTTTCCTATCAGGTCTTCTGCCCACTTCCCACCCCCTTCTTTCAAACAGGAAAGACACTAATTAGCTGCTTCTTTTTGTTTTTGGTTAAACAAATATTGTTTTGGGTTTCTTGTTGTTTGGTGAACATTATTGTTTCTACTGCCAAATGAGCTTCGGTGGTTGATGTAGGGGGTCTGTTGGGAACTTAACTTTTTCCAGTTTAAGTGGAAAAGCTTTTTCGTTTGAATTGGCTTTTACTGGGTGCTTCAAGGCTTGCTCTTGGCTCTTTGAAGGGGAACTGAATAGCACTGTGTTTCCTTTGAGGTTCCAATGAATAAAGGATCCTATGTCCTTCTGGGCACTTTTTGTTGATTTTGCTGTGTGTCCTCTCTAATAGCCGGATGCAGATTCCAGGAAAATGACATATAAATGAATATAAGTAATCTAATATTTTTACAATTTGCTTTGGCCATACTCCTGGTCTTATTTTACTTGTAGCAGATGGCTTTAAAGTGCATTAGCTATGTATATATTAAATATAACATAAATATACCAATGTTAAATATTATATTGATGTATAAGTGTAATATACTAATATTTATATTAATGTATAACAATTATGTATTATATTAATATATATTTTTGCCTAGCATATATTATATACAACATATATGAGTAATGAAATGTATTTATATGGTTAATATGTTCATAATATTAATATGATATATCCTGTAATATTGATTATAAAACAATTATATCATAATATATAAATATATAATTATTATTATCTGATATAATACACTATAGTTAATATATTTATATAACACAATATATAATGTATTAGTATAACACAATTGTATTATATAATATAAATATAATACATATCTAAAACTATATATCTTTTAATTATACATTACACATACGAGTATGTATAGCTATTTATAATTTTATTTACATAGGAATCTGGTCATCATAACAATTGATGTAAAAATATGCAATATTTTCAATCAAATGGGCCTTAACCTCACTACCTACACATAACTACTTTTAAAATCTTGAACCCTGTCTAACTCATGCTTCCATATCTCTCAACCTGCTTTTCTACAAATGCACGTAGACACACATTTATACATGATATATATGTATACTACCAGTTTTCAGTTCAATGTATATAAATATATAATATATATAATTATATTCCTGTGTATGTATACAAATATAAATCAAAGGTATGTGTATAGGTATGTATTTCATGTTTATATAAATATATCATACAAATAATGTATGTGTATATAAATACATGATTATATACATACATACACAGAAATATACTTATTTAAACAAAAGGGACCTAAATAAACACAGTTCTCTAAGAATAAAACTAGCTATGTCTCACTGTTTCAATAACAGTTTATAGTTTTCTACTGTATGTGCTTCTATAATTGTTATGAACAATTCCCATTTTTGTTGAATATTAAGTTGTTTTAATTTTTTGCCATTATTAATGAAGTTCTGAAGAATACAGTGGGCAAGATTACTTGAAAAACTCTCCTAAAAGAAAAGGGTTAGGTATGCTAGGTTAAATGTACACAACTTATTTTTAAGTGCGTGGTTGATTTTGGAAGTGTGCCGTCGAAATTTCCAGGACCCATGAAGGAAGGGTGGTACATGTGTGAGAGTTATAGCTATATTAAGAGTGGATTGAAGATCTTGATAGCTTAGAACAGAAGCTGGCAATCCTGTTTTTATGGAGCCAAATGGCAAATATTTTAGGCTTTGTAGACCAAAGAGGCAAAATTGAGGATATTATTTAGGTACTTAGGTAACTATTTAAAATGTTACCAGTTAAAATGTGAAAATTATTCATAGCTCATAGGCCATAAAAAATAGGCAGCTGTCTGGATTTGGAATACAGGCCGTAGTTGAATGACACACCTGGTATAGAGACTTGTTTTTAAATGGCCATGACCACATGGGAGGCGGGAGGTAAGACTCCATCCCTACTAGATGGGAAGTTAGAACTAAACCTATCTATCCCTAGCGTCACCTTTTTTTTTTTTTTTTTTTTTGCAGTATGCGGGCCTCTCACTGTTGTGGCCTCTCCCGTTACAGAGCACAGGCTCCGGACGCACAGGTTCAGCGGCCATGGCTCACGGGCCCAGCCGCTCCGCGGCACGTGGGATCCTCCCGGACCGGGGCACGAACCCATGTCCCCCGCATCGGCAGGCAGACTCTCAACCACTGCGCCACCAGGGAAGCCCTAGCTTCACCTTTAATGAAAGGGTGTGTCAGGAGAAAAAATATCTGCTGGCAAAGGGAGACTAAGACCAAATTCTCTTGGTCTCTGCTCTGGGTAGGAAACAGGTAGGAAATCTTGAGAATTCCGAACCGCAGATCTGTGTTCACAGTGTTTGGGTTGCAAATTTATTTGCGGTCTTGCAAACAGAAGGTAAGAAATTACCTTAAAATGCTCCCAAATCGGTGGTATTCCAAACACAAAACTAAACCCTTTCTGGAGAGGTAGACCTTCAACACAGGCCTATAGCGTTCCCACAGATAAAGTTTAGCTAAACGTGAGCTCATGATCTAAATTTACACAATAATGAAGAAATCAGCTACAAGTGGAGAGAATCAGCAAAAACAATCAATACCAGAATTAGATTCCCAAGGCCATCCATCAGATGTTGGAATAATCAGGTGCCAGGCAGAAAATATACATAAAACTAGAACTGAAACAAGGAGCAAGGATGTTTTAAAAGACTGGGTAGGATTTTTAAAACATTTTTAAAGTACATGTCATTGATAAAGCTAAAAACTCGAAGGTCGTGTAATACAGCAGATTAATCGTGGAGAAGAGTGAAATTATGCTGTTTTTAAAAATATGACAGATCAGATTTCCTGCCTAATTATATAAGTTGTTTTATCTTTAAAAAATACACAGTATTTTAAAGACTTATTGGCTGTAAAATAAGTTAAGGGTATTTCAAAAGGCTTCTCTGCAAAGAAAAGTGAGAAGTGGCAAAACACAGAAAGTCGAGGGGAAAAAATATCAATATATACATTGCTATAGGGTGAACTAAGCCTTAGGCCAGCAACTATGAGGAGGAGCTGACCCTTAGATACTTACAACTAAGCTGGAATCTTAAAAAGTTCAACTATTTATAACTAAAAAGATTTATTAAAATTAATAACCAAGAGTTTTAATTGACATCAGAAGAGTAAAACAATAAACCCTGAGAACATAGAAAAATAGATAATAAAGATATGAGCAGAACTTAATAAAACAGAAAAAAGTATAAAATTGAGGTAATCTAGTAAGTCAAAAGAATATTCTTTGAAAAGATTTAAAAAACACACTTTGATTAAGCAAAACGAAAACCTAAGTAAATAATATATAGAAAGAATCAGGACAATGTTATAGCAGAGAGTACAAACAGAGTATATGAAATGCCAGTAAATTTGAACATTTCTGTAAAGTAGACAATTTCCTAGCTCCTAAAGTTTACCAAAACTGACACAAGAGGAAATTTGTAGCTGGAGTTCTTGCACCAGTAAAGGAATGAAGTCAATAGTTTACAAGCTTTCACCAAGAAAATACCAGACCCGGCCAGATCATTTGGGAGGTGAATTCTATCCAACTTCTATTAAACAGATAACATCAATATTAACAAAGAAAAATTTCTAGAGAGTAGCAAAGGAAGAATGCTCCTTTATTCATCTTATGAAGTCTATATAATCCTAATACTGAAAATACATTAGGACTGTAAGGAAAAAGAAATTTACAGGTCAAATTTACTTGTAAATATAAAAGGAAAAATTTTCAACTATGATATTAGCTACCCAAGTTCACTAGAGTAAGAAAAAGCATGAGCAAGTTAGGTCATCCAATGAATGAAAAGGTAGTTTAATGTCAAGAATATATATCAATAGATTGAAGTCACCACATTTTATTTCTTTCATCTGTCTCTTTAAAAAATGGATAAGTACTTATATTGATCTCTCTTGTACTAGGCACTGTGCTAGGTCACTTACATATTTACTCCTTTAAACCGTCTATCATCCCTGGGGGAAAGTTCTATTTCGCTTCCATTTCTTAGCTAAGACTCTAACCCCCAGGAAAGTAAAGCAACATTTGTAAGTTTTTGTGGATGGTCAGTGATGGGACCAGTACAGGAACATCCAAAGTCTGTGCTTGGAAACAGTGCCCCATGTTGACACTCACATTACAGATGAAAGGAAAGGAACTATGCACTTATATTACAGATTAATACCCACATAACAGGTTAAAGGAAAAAGAAACATGTGCTTCTCTCAAAAGTTGTAAAGAAAGCATATCCATTTCTAAATATATTTCCCAATTTCTTTTGCTTGTTTTCTGACCTTTGTAGTGCATTTTGCCGTGAGGAAAATTTTAATTCTTATATAATTAAATGTATCCTTTTTTTTTGTATCTTAGAAAGGTATTCCTCACGAATAATTTATTTCAAGTCTCCCAGGTTTCTGATATTTTTACAGTTTAATTATTTTTTAACTTTTAACTAGTTGCTGTGTCTACAATTTAGTAATGATAGCCATATTTTCCTACTTTTGTTGAATAATTTTTGCTACTGATCCAAAACGTGAATTTTATTTTAATCTCAATTCCCTTATGCTCTTGCATCTAATTTTAAGATGCTTCCTATTCCACTGCTTGTTTTGTCTATCTAAAACAAAATGCTACCTTAAAAATAATGTAATAATAATATAATAAATGTAATTAGTAAACATAATACAATATATAATAAATAGCATAATATAAAATAACAAAATACAATTTACCATATAACAAGGTCAAAGGAGAGCAAAACTATACAATCACTTGAAATATCCCCCAAAAGATATTTTATAAAATTCAATATTCATTTGTAATTTAAAAGAAAGAATAAAATAGGGATTGATGAATGCTTCCAAAATAAGAAGAAATTATATGTCTGAAAGAGAAAGAGGTAAGTGATAGACTTTAGTAACACTGGCAATAAATGCAGGACAAGAGGAGGATGCCTGATATAATGTTAAAGAAAAAGTATTATGTAACATTGTTTTTGCAGCACTGATGAGTTCAGCGAAAAGAGAATCTCATAGAAAAGAGAGTCTCGTTCTTCTTAATGTATGTACACTTGTCCACTGCATGAACATAACAGCTTATTTAACCAATATGTTACTGATCTGCATCTGGATTTCTAGGTTTTCATGGAATTTTATTATGCACAATTGTTTCTAACACTAGGACTTCCTCTTATGTTTATATCTTTTGAAAGAAACAATATCTCCACAGATGATTTATCTATGCTGGCTGCTAGCTGATTTTGGGTACTTCTCAGTTCTTCCCTTTACCTTCCTAGTCAATATGAAAACGGAAGGCAAGAAGGTCTTCTGTTTGGAGACTGTAAAGATAGATCTTGGTGATAAAGTCTTGGTCGTAAAAGCTAAAAGTATTAACCCAGAGCAAAAGATTTTCCAGCTGTAACTGTGTGTGATTCCCTTGGCTTGATTCCGTAGAGGATGTAAGACAAAACTGTAGAATCTGCCCTCAAAGTGCTTCCAGTAGGATGAGCTAAGTCAAGTACGGTGGCATATCTAATTCAAGACAAAATATAATGTCTCCTTTTCTCTCCTGGCAAAACTTGGTGGAGTGAATGTAGAAGTCACTGTATGCTTTAAATTAAAGCAACACACTAAATCTTGTATTGGAAGCTGATTATTCTGGTCTCTTTGTGGAGATGAATTGGAAATTGTCTAGAAGAAGGAAAATTAGGTTAACCAAAGTTAAACTCATAAATAATTGAGCATTAATTAAATATCTGTGGTCTATGTTTCTCTTTGATCATAATTTCTCCCAATTTATAGACCTCTTTGATACCTGATTAATCCTTGTCAAAGATGCAGTTAACAATGATTATTACCGTGTATTAGGTTTTGCCTGGGCCCTGAAGAAACTATCCTAAATCACTAGCTATGATTGTCACTTGATTTCCTCACAGAGAACAATCAGAACTCCTTGTCTTAAGTGGCTTGGAATGTGAAACTAGTTAGTCTCTTAGATACTGTTAGAAGACCCTACAGAGCCCATTGGTGAAAGTTTGGAAAACATTGGGCTTCTTAAAATTGATTCTTGTAGTGCTTCAGGAAAGATCACTGAACCAAAAGGATAACGGTATTTCTGGTTCTGTTGTTAGCGTTCTCCATGGAAACATTGCTGAAGCTTCTGGACTCAATTTCCTTCCCCATGTGTGAATGTCACTGGAAATATCCAACTCCATTCTATCCCCATATAACTTCAGAAACTAAGTAAAATGAAGACTCAAAATTCATTTCAAATAATGAAATGAATATGTAACGTAGAATGGAACTGGGAAAATACCTGGTTAAAATTCTGGAAAGTACCAACTATGCAATTCTGGAAAAGTTGCTTAATCTTTCTTAGTCTAATTTAATGCCCATCTCACAGGATGTTATGATGATTAATTTAATATCTTTGTATAATGTACAGTGTTATGTAATTTCTTCTTGTTTTTTCTTGAGTAAATTCAAATCCTTAAGCAACTCACTGTAAACAATAGTTACTTACTTGCTTAAATTACTCTTATCTTCTATTATCAGCTGAATTGTGTCCTGCTCAAGTTAATATGTGGAAGTCTTAACCCCCAATACCTCATAATATGACTGTATTTGGAGATAAGGCCCTTAAATAGGTAACTGAGGTCAAATGAGGTCAAATGGGTGGGCTCTAATCCAATATGACTGGTGTCCTTATAAAAAGAAAATATTAGGACACAGACATGCACAGAGAGAAGACCATGTGAAGACAAAAGGAAAACATGGCACCTACAAACCAAGAAGAGATACTTGAGAAGAAATCAATCCTGCTGACACCTTACCTCAGATTTCTATCCTCTAGACCTGTGAATGAGTAAATTTCTGTTGTTTAACCTCCTCAGTCTCTGGTACTTTGTCATGGCAGCTCTAGGAAACTAATACAACTTTTTATGGCCTCCTTGTCTCAAGTTGAAAGTTCAATATTTGGCATCACAGCTAGGAAACAAAAATATCATCTACATTCCTTGTTGTAGTCTTTCTTCCCCATTCTCATTGCTAGTAATTTCCATACTTGGGTCTGTTTTCTGTGCCTTGTAAACAGAGCATTACGCTCAGTTCTAGTCTTACTGCTAATATACAATAAATGTGTAGATACTGAATAGATTTTGGAGAAGTGCAACATATAGGTGGTACATGTGTGTATGTGTGTGTATTCATATAATTTATACTTTTTCTCTATTTTCTTCCTTTGTTGTGAGCTAAGATTCTCTGCTTTTGTGACTAGTACTCCTGAATACCAATCCCTGAATTTAATTCACCAAAAATTGCCAAAAATAATAATAATATGGGGAAAGAGAGCGTGATAGAGGGAGAAGAACAAACAATCAGGCAAGGGCAGTACTGTGAATTATTAGGGTCTTACTAATAAGATTATGTTAGTCTAGAGGAAATGACCGTAAATATCATCCGTGAGCCCAGTTGGTCTTTACTGACTGCTAGACACATCCCTGAGTTCTGTTCTTAGTCTTAGTATGATTACTACTGTCTGGAAGTATTATTTGAACAACTAAAGTCACTTAATGGAAAAGGAATATGTCTTTAGAGAATCAACAGTAATTTTTCTATCTGATTACAAAGGACTGTTGACTGGAAACCTCAGTCATATTTGTAAGCAGGAAAGCATTGGCTATTAAAAGTGGATGATGTAAAGAGACAAGCAGAAACTTTGGCGATAGGTATACCTGGATTTAATTCTCACTTCTACTGCTTTACAGCTGGATAGCCTTAGGCAAGTTTCATACCTCCCTGAAATTCACTTAATTCAGTCTGTAAAATGGCATAATAACTTATTATAGCATCCTTTTAGGAATTTTAAATCAGTTATTGAAATAAAAGTACACAATATATAGACAAGTATGGATTCCTCAATAGGTGTTTGACCTTTCATTTCTCCAGTATCCCACCCCCATCAAATAAAGAAAAATACTTTTTAAAATTTACGAATATTTCATTGTTCTAAAGCTAAAGCCATAAAAATAGAAATAATCAAATGGCCTACTATCATACCATTAGAAGAAAAAAAACATAGGTGTTCATGAGAGTTCCAAATTAGAATACAAGTTTTCCCTAGGCATCTGTTTATGTATGCTATTCTGCTCTTTACAATAAATAATTAAATTTTAAAAGACTTAATTCCTCACTTTTAAGACTTTATTAGTTTACAAATTACATATCGACCTATGCTAAATTTTATACCGACCCATGCTAATGAATTCAGTACAGAAAACAAAAAACACTGCACTCAAGCAAACGACACACACACACAGACACACACACACACACACACACACACATATATATATATATATTACTTAAATGCATTTATATCCTACCATGTCTCATAAAGCATTGTGGTAACTCACCGGAATACAGACAATCAAATATAATGGCAAAAGCACTTAATATAAACAGGGCCAAGGAAACATAGACGGAAGGTGAAGAAAAGATGAGGGAAATGTGAACAGGAGGAAGTGTAGTTAATCGAGTTGTATGTTTTGACCTTAAGATTCTCTGTGGGGGAATTCCCTGGTGGCACAGTGGTTGGGAATCTGCCTGCCAGTGCAGGGGACATGGGTTCGAGCCCTGGTCTGGGAAGATCCCACGTGCTGCGGAGCAACTAAGCCTGTGTGCCACAACTACTGAGCCTGTGCTCTAGGGCCCATGGGCCACAACTACTGAAGCCCACGAGCCACAACTACTGAAGCCCCAGCGCCTAGAGCCCGTGCTCCATAACGAGAGAAGCCACAGCAATGAGGAGCCCACACACCACAATGTAGAGTAGTACCTGCTCGCCCCAACTAGAGAAAGCCCACGTGCAGCAACAAAGACCCAACACAGCCAAAAATAAATAATAAATAAATTTATTTTAAAAAAAGATTGTGGATAAAACAACATGTAAATAATTGGTTACAAAGCCACATTATTTGAAGGTGCCAGACTGCACATTAACAGTCTGACACAAAGGGACAGCACAGGAAAACTATTCAAAGATAAAGATGTTTAAATCTTTGCAGTTTGAAACCTTTTAGAGCAAGTATAATGAGCTCGACACACATTTCAACACTCAACATGTTAATCACATGTTCAAAGCATGTCTCAAAGTCATAGGAAATAGTTGCTGTCTCTGTCTCTGATATGTAAAACAGATCTGTGATGTGTAAAACTCAGGAGGTATTGATATCCACTTTTTGGCATCTGAACAGGAAACAAAGTTGTTTCGCAATGATAATAAAGAATGAAGTAAATGCAACAGTCAAATAAAAGACAAAGTACTGAGGGAATGTATTAACAAAACGAATCCAACTAAATTCTGGTGACCTGGGGCCTACGATTGTACACACTGCATGGAAATACCCCAGCCTAAATACTGGCGTAGGAGGAAGGGTACTGCTAAGCCCATCACAGTATAATCCTTTTAAATGTCCCTTTCAAGGTTGTCTCCACTCAACACTGAGTATAGGAAATCTTCCCATCAGGCAGAAACACTGGCTGCCCAATGATTGACCAAGAAATTAACACACTAATGAATAAATGATGCTAATTTATTTCTATCCCTGACAACGGGAAACAGCACACACTCTGTGTCAATGGTATGTCCTCTTTCCCACTTTTCTAAATGGTCAATTATGTTTTTCCCTTCATTGCTTTATATCATGTGTGGCAGGCATGATGGGAAATGGCTACCAATGGTTCTGTTATTGATTTCTACCTTCATTTCACTGTGGCTAAAGAAGATACTTTGTATGATTTCAGTTTCTTAAAAATGTATCGGTACTTGTATTGTGGTGTAACATATGGTCTTTCCTGGAGAATGTTCCATGTGTACTTGAGAAAAATGTGTATTCTGCTGTTGTTGAGTGGAGTGATCTATATATGGCTGTTAGGTTTAGTTGGTTAAATGTGTTATTCAGTCCCCCTACCTCTCTACTGATCTTCTGTCTAGATGTGTTATCCATTATTGAAAGCAAGGTATTGATCTCCAACTATTATTTTAGAACTATCTATTTCTTCCTTCAATTCTGTCAATGTCTGCTTCACATATTTGGGGGATGTTTGGTACATATATGTTTATAGTTGTTATATCTTCTTGATAGATTGAACTTGTTATCAACATATAGTGGCCTCCTTTTCCTCTTGTGATAGGTATTGATTTAAAGTTTATTTTGTGTGATATTAATGTAGCCATCCCAGATCTATCTTCCTTCATTCCTTCCTTCCTTCCTTCCTTCCTTTCTTTTTCTCTCTCTCTCTTTCTTTCTTTTTGTTACTATTTGCATGGGATATTTTATTCTGTGCTTTAACTTTCAACCAACTTGTGTCTCTTGAAATCAAGTGAGTTTTTTGCGGACAGCATATACTTGGATTATGGATGTTTTTAAAGTCCATTCTGCCAATATTTATCTTTTTATTGGAGAGCTTAATCCACTTACTTTTTCAAAAATTACTGATGAGGAAGAACTTAATTCTGTCTGTTTCCTGGTTGTTTTCTGTATGTCTTATGCATTTTTTCCCCTCATTTACTCCATTACTGACTTCTTCTGTGCTTAGCCGATCTTGTAGTGAACTCTTGATTCCTTTTTCATTTCTTTTTGCATATAGTCTATTGATATTTTCTTTGTGGTTATCAAGAAGATTACATTTACCCTTCTAAAGTTCAACCAATATCATTTGAATTGAAACCAACTTCAATAGCACACAGAAACTCTGTTCCTCTACAGTTCCATTCCTCCTCCTTACATTATTGTTGTCACAAATTACACCTTTATACTTTGTGAGCCCAATAACATGGATTTATGATTATTTTATGCATTTGTTTTTTCAATCATGTAAGAAGTACAAAGTAGAGTTACAAGCCAGTAGCACAATACTGGCTTTAGTATCTGCCCATGTATTTATCTTTACTGGAGATTTCTATTTCTTTATACAGCTTTGAGTTGCTGTCTAGTGTCCTTTCATTTCAACCTGAAGGTTCAATTTAGCATTTGTCATAGGGCAGTGTTAGGAAGTTGTAAAACAAATGCCCTCAGCCTTTGTTCATCTGGGAATGTGTTAATTTCTCCCTAAGTTTTGAAGCCAGTTTGGCCAAATATAGAATTCTTGGTGGACAATTTTTTTCTTTCAGCACTTTAAATATGTCTGGCCTCTTGCTTCCGTGGTTTCAGATAGGAAATTAGCTATGAATCTTTTTGAGGATCCCTGCTTTGTAACAAATTTGTTTTTTCTTTCTCCTTTGGGAGAAAAGATTCTTTCTCTGTCTTTTGGCATCTGAGAGTTTGAGTATACTGTTTCTTGTTGTGGCGTTCCTTGAGTTTCTCTTAGTCCTGAAATCAGGCAAAGATTTACAGCAACCAAACACATACTGAACCAGGGAAGAGGCAATTTGAAAATGGCAGGAAAGCTTTGTGGCATTTTTACTTGTCCTTGCCCCACCTATTGTTAGTGTAGTGATGGTCTTAAAGTGGTGGGGTCTTAATGCAGTGATAGTCTTAAAATAGCAGCAGACCATTCCTAGTATGGGACCCTCAATCCTGCTTCAGGAGGGAGGAAAAGAAACCATACTCTCGGATTATTATGTGTATCTGTTCTAACCTGTCTGGGAGCTACCTGAAGGACTGACACAAGATGCTTATCTCTGTCTTAGCTAACCTGGAACACAATCTGGAAAAGCAGTGGTCATTGCTCAAAAAAAGTGCAAGGTGAACTAACAAAGCACAGATGGCTGGGGCAGAAGACTGTGCATTGAAATACAATAGACCACATAAGATGCAGGAGCAAAAGTTGGAGGAGATTCTTTGGGAACTTAGAACATACAAAAAGTACATATGTGTCCAGAGAAATTAAGAAAACCACATGCATACTCAAGATAAGATGCATGTTCTGAAAACACCAGAGGAGTCTCTAAGCTTTTACCATGGGCTGAGCCCTGAACTCAGTGCAGATCAGCTAAATGTTGAAGGAGTGATCCAGCAATCTGCACAATGGGGAGAGGTGTGTGGTTTTGAGTGTGCATGTGGATGTGCTTGTGTATATTTGTTTTTGTTTGTCTTAGGTGCAGGAATTCAAGGACATCTCTGTCAAAACATTAGCTAAACATGAACTAAAGGAACAGAGACTTCAGTGCCTACATACAATAAGGAGTACAGTCATTGCAAAACTAGTTTGGAAAGGTCCCTAAACAAACAGACTACTACAGCCTTCAACAATCAAAAGCCCAGAAAACCCTGGGGAAGTGGGAGAATCTGATTTCCATAGACACCACATTATAATATTTGAAAGCCCAATGTTCAACCAAAAAACTCACAAGGTATACAAACACATGGAAAAGTATGGTCCATTTAAGAAAACAAATTAATTGATGAAACCATCCCTAAGGAAGCCCAGACTTTTCTCCATTGCATATTCTTGCCTCCTTTGTCATAGATTCATTGACCATAAGTGCATGGGTTTCTTTCTGGGCTCTCTATTCTGTTCCAGTGATGGATGTTTTTGTGCCGGTACCATACTGTTTTGATTACTGTAGGTTTGTAGCACAGTCTGAAGCCAGGGAGCATGATTCCTCCAGTTGTGTTCTTCTTTCTCAAGACTGTTTTAGCTATTCAGGATCTTTTGTGTTTCCATACAAACTTTAAAATTATTTGTTCTAGGTCTGTGGAAAATGCCCTTGATATGTTGATACGGACTGCATTGAATCTGTAGATTTCCTTGGGTATGATGGTCATTTTAACAATATTAATTCTTCCAATCTGTGACCATGGTATATCTTTCCAGCTGTTTGTGTCATCTTTCTTTTATGAGTGTCATATAGTTTCCTGGGTACAGGTCTTTTACCTCCTTAGGCAGGTTTATTCTTATGTATTTTATTCTTTTTTATGCGATTATAAATGGGATTGTTTCCTTAATTTCTCTTTCTGATAGTTCACTGTTAGTGTATAGAAATACAAATTTTATATATAGAAATCTATTGTATCCTTCAAATTTACCAAGTTCATGTTTGAGCTCGAATAGTTTTTTGATGGTGTCTTTCAGATTTTCTATGTATCATGCCATCTGCAAACAGTGACAGTTTTACTTTTTCCTTTCCATTTTGGAGTCCTTTTATTTATTTATTTTTTATTGTCTGATTGCTGTGGCTAGGAATTCCAAAACTCTGTTCAATAAAAGTGGTGAGAGTGGGCATCCTTGTCTTGTTCCTGATCTTAGGGAAAATGCTTTCAGCTTTTCACCATTGAGTATGTTAGCTATGGGCTTGTCATATATGGCCTTTATTATGTTGAGGTATGTTACCTCTATGCCCACTTCCTGGAGAGTTTTTACCATGAATGGATATTGAATTTTTTCAAAAGCTTTTTCTGCATCTATTGAGATGATCGTATGGTTTTTAGTCTTCAATTTGTTACTGTGATGATAAGAGACCTAAGACAGCTACAGAGGCTAAGTGGCCTTTCCTTCCCTGAATGGGTAGGTATCCTTGTTCTGCCTTCTAATTGAGTTAGTATCTGAGTAAAGAACTGCCAGGTGTCATTTAGTTCACAATACACTGCTGTGGCAATATAGAAATGAATTTGCCTAAGTCATTTGGCTTTTCTCAATTATAGTAAATGAATATACTGAATGAATACTTCAACTTAAGGAAATGTTCTTAAAAATATATTAATGTAGGCAACTTCAGTGGAGAACTGAAAACAAAACAAAACATTCAGGTAAAGGGTTGAAATAAAAGTACACTCAGTTGTATCCAGTTTCCTCTTGTAAATCTCTCTTTTTAATTTAAGTGGACAGTCACTTGAGAATATCTGACTTGGGGCTAAGGAAATCTAAGCCTTCTTGGCCACACTGTATTCTCTTATGTCATTTAATAAAGACACCAGTTGGGTTGCTGAAAACAGAGTGGGAAAAATCAGTCCCTCACATCCAAAGTGCGGCTCTTGAAAATATGTGGGTTGTTGTAGTTATTTTGCTCTTCTGGCCTCAGAAGTTCTAATCTTAACCTTAGCCCCTCATGGAGAGAGACTTTGTAAACCAATTCCCACATTACTCATTATGTGACTGTTGAAAAAGAGAAACCCAGCTCTTTTCCTGTGCTTTCAACCAGTTGTCTTCTTCAAAAATCTGTTTGGATTGTTATACCGTAATCTTGCCTGGCAAGGGACTTATGGGAAGTTTCTTATTGTTTGAAAGTTTGGTGCCAGTATCTGCAAAGAAAGAAGAAAGATGTGTTTATCAAACATCCCAATAGTGAAGGTGTGTGAAAGCAACTTTTGAAAAAGTTAATCTGTCAGAGTTTAGCCGTATTATTACATTTTATTTTATTCATTGAAAATAAATAATTATCAATGAATCCTTTCTAGATTTTCTAGTTTCCCAAAGTTCCCTGTATTCATGTTCTAAGAGGAAAAATGGTATTTTAAGTCACTGCTCTCCACCTTATAGTATTTATAATCACTCCTCGTTACCTCTTCCTTCCACGAAACGTGATCCTGAGAAGTGTCCTTTGTCTGTCTTTGTGGAATAAGTGATGAGGATGCATCCTGGAGACCTGTGAGATGTTTAACTTGTGGCATAATGAAACTAGGATGGAGAGTTCTGGAAAGATCTGGAAAGGTGGCTGGTAGAGTGTGGCCAGATGTGGGAGAAGAGAGACGTACAGAGAGAGGGAGAGGAAATTTTCAGAGGGAGAAAATGAAACAAATAATTAAATAAGTTTTGTTGTGTGGTGTGGGATGCAAGCCTTTCTCTCCCCCTTTCCTTCACAATGTCTTTGTTAAAGACTGTGTTTTTCATTAGTTTTACTAAGATAGGATTTGCCATTTTGTTTGGATACTGAGAATGGACCCATGGAAACAGTTACATTTGGGTTATCTCTGACTATCTTTAAGGAAGAACATAAATATTGGCCACACTATCTATGCACATGCTATCACCATGCCTTTTTTGTTCTCTGTTCATATATCTAAGTCCTCTTCTTTCTTTAAGGTCAATCTCAAATCTCATCTGAAATGTACATTTATTGATAGATTCAACCCATAATGAACTGTCCCTTCTTTGTCCTCCTTAGGCTCTGATTATTTATAAAAACTCATTTTTGAACTTAGAAACTGTCCAATATGATATATTAGTTATTTCACCAGCGTATGTTATATCCTCAACACAATTATATGCTTTTGTGGGGCTGGGATCATACATTCTGTAATTTTTCTCAGTACTTACACTTACTTTGATAAAAAGCACATTCATTCATCTAAACATCATTTATTGGGTGTTAATTAAATATCTCAACTCAGTAAATATTGTTTGAATGAATGCATGCATGAATGAGGAAGTATGCAATAGGTAGCCTAATGTACCGCCCAATGTGAGAAAACCAAAAACATAAACAAAAAAGCAAGCCAAAAAGTGGACCAGGACTTTCTGTAAAATATCCTGCTTTTTGTTGGATGATGCCATGAAAATCAAGATGCTCCTGAAAGGTCTTAATAGCTGACCAAGAATAGTAAACAATTGAAATTCTCTCAGGCTTCTTCAACCCTATCACTGGACACATTTATACCTCTCAGGAATGGTATTAAAAGAAGAAATTAATAAAGCTTTTATAGATGAGTTGATAAATCTCTAAAGATTTAAGTCTTCATTGCCTCCTAGGTTTTCTCTATTTTGGGTTTCCAAAAGATTTCAATAAACCACAGGATAATTAAAAATTAGACATTATCTTTCTTACCTTCACGTTTTTTGATGGTAAACACCTTTTTATTGTCTCCATAGTGCTGCCCAGTTTCCACCAGTACAGTACTTAAGTGAATTTTGCTCTGGATGGTGGGATATATAAGATGTAAACGAATTGTTTGTATATGTTTTAGAATTCTTCAAAAGGGCCTGGCCATTGCATTGAATATTACTTAAATAAAGTAACTTCCTCAGAATTATTATTCTATTCTGGTTAGGATACTATCTGCTCTGGTTTTTTAAAATTTCCCTTTAGAGTGGTTTTAATTTTGTTTCTGATAGGGTCCTAGGATTTATTGCCAAACCCATCCTGCATCTGTTTTTCTTTGAATTACTCTCCTTGCAGTTTCTGATTCATACAGGGCCTTACAGGTTAGTGACAACCTGGCCATCACAACGCTGGGAAGGACAGGCCTACTTTTCAGAGGTGCTGATGTTTTCTGTACCTGAAGGTTTTCAAGAGATATCAATCTTCCTCACCACCGCCCTTGGCCCTCTTAATGGACTAAGCAGTTCCTCATGAAATTTCTGTAGGATATCTGTACCAACTTCTCAATATTGTTCCATCCTGAGTCTAAATTCCTGGCCTCAAGGTAATGTTAGATTTCTAGCTCCAGCTCCTATTTACATAAGGCCTATACTAAGGAACGGAACCCACAGACATCAGTGCACTCTTCTTTCTCTGGATTTAATTTCTCTGTTACTTTCTGAAACATGCAGGCGTTCCTTTCTTTCTTTTAATCTCAGCTATGTGCTTTTAACTTTTTCAAAATTGACCGAGAATTTACATGTGTCTCCAGTAAGAGTACATTAAATTGAGCTTAGTCTGCTATTCTACTGGCATATTTGAGATCCAGATAATTTGCTACTTAACTGGATTCAATGACCTGTATATTTCAGGCATCTAAAACTCACCATGTTCCAAATTTCCCTCCTTATAGTTAGTAATTTTCTTGGGAATCTGGATGACATTAAATGGAATAAAGTTAGTGAGTGGCCCAGGAATGCCTGAAAGTTCATTTGTCAGAGTGGCCAGGGAAAGTTAATCAAGGAAGAAAAGCAAATGAAAAACAGAATCACATTATTATGGCTGAGTTTACTCCCAGGATTCCATGCAGAGCTCTCTGTAGAGTTGGGCTGGGTTATAACTTATGCCAGAGCTCTATGTGGGGCTGACACCATCTCATGCCAAGCTCTCAGTTCTAGGCTAATGTCATCTCTGGTCCACTCTGTGGAGTGGAAACTTTGGAGGAATGGCCAATGTGTTCTGCGGGGTAGGAAGAGGGAAATTGTGAATGTGACTTTCTAAATTGTGGAGGAACTAACCACTGTAAATGTGCCTTGAACTATGTTGTTTAATTTGACCAGTCAGATCAATGACTTTCCCCTTGAATGAAATGCTGCTACGTATATGAGCAGAAAAACAAAACTGGTATAAGGAATAGATAGCTAGTGGGAAGCAGCTGCATAGCACAGGGAGATGTGCTTGGTGCTTTGTGACCACCTAGAGGGGTGGGATAGGGAGGGTGGGAGGGAGGGAGATGCAAGAGGGAAGAGATATGGGGACATATGTATAACTGATTTACTTTGTTATAAAGCAGGAACTAACACACCATTGTAAAGCAATTATACTCCAATAAAGATGTTAAAAAAAAACTGGTATAAGGAGATGGAGAGACTGGGAGTCTTATTTTCCCACCAATCAACTTTGCCTCTGACCATGACCTTCCCTTTGAGTCTCCTAGATCTTGGGGATGATCGCAGCCCCTTGGGTTGGGTGACGGCAACCCCATCTTTACTAGAACCTCTATAGTTAACTTTGATTTTTCCCACTCCGTCTATCCATCCCATGTATGCAGTCAGACATTTGATCTTGAACTTTTCCTGACAAAATATGCTTGAATATAACCATTTCTTTTCACTCCCACTGCTACTGCTATTGTCACTGCCTTAACTAGGGCTTTATCTTTAAGTTCTTTATATAAATATATAAATATCTATATATAAATATAATACACAAATAAATAAAATATAATATTAATTCTGATGATTTTAAAGTCTTTTCTTGATAAAGACTTTTCCTGATAAAGATACACAATATCTTATATAAATATTTTTGTATTATCTGTTCTTTTCTTAGAATTTTAGTCATATGATTCTATCTCTTGGTTTGTCTAGAACTTTTTGATTGAATGCTGGCTATTTTATTTGGCTTTTTTTGTTTTTCTCAGTGTAAACATTGTTTTGCTTCAAAATATTTTATTCTACCTGGAAGTAGCAAATCTTCAAATTACAATTTTTTAAATGCTTTCAAATATCAATACTATAGGTGTTACAAAATCTAGAAAAATGACATTTAAAAATTAACTACTGCCACATGTGTCTCTATAAAACTTTTCCCCCACTCTTTTAGCTATATATTCTTTAACTGCCTCCTCATACAACAGTTTATGTATTTTCGAAATAAAATTTTAAGAAATAAACTTTGTAGTTTTTAGACATAGATTTCTTGTAACATGGTTGATTAGAATTTGCTTCTAGTTATTAATAGTTTAGAAAAGTTTATTTCAGCTTCACAATTTATTATTGATAATGTCACATTAATTTTCATTGTTAACTTTGAGAAAACCTCTATGGATTACTTCCTCATAAATATTTACTATTATAAATGCATTACTGATTTCAGTACTGCTATAGGTTTGTGCATTACAGGAATTCTGATAAAATACTCATTCACACCATTCCATTACACACATTGTTGATGGAGTATATTCTTTTATTTATTTATTTATTTATTTATTTTTGGCTGTGTTGGGTCTTCGTTGCTGTGCGCAGGCTCTCTCTACTTGTAGGGAGTGGGGGCTACTCTTCGTTGCGGTGCACAGGCTTCTCATTGCGGTGGCTTCTCTTGTTGCAGAGCATGGGCACTAGGCACGCAGGCTTCAGTAGTTGTGGCTCGCAGGCTCAGTAGTCGTGGCTCACGGGCTCTAGAGCGCAGGTTCCGTAGTTGTGGCACACCGGCTTAGTTGCTCCGTGGCATGTGGGATCTTCCTGGACCAGGGCTCAAACCCTTGTCCCCTGCATTGGCAGGTGGCTTCTTAACCACTGTGCCATCAGGGAAGCCCCTGGAGTATATTCTTGACAGAAGAAAATTTCCGTTTTGACTAAGCATTGATGAGAACTGAATCTTTGACTTATCTTTCACATGCCTGATGATTGAAATAATTTTCCACAGAATAGCTTCTGGTTTTGTACTTTTCAGTTCTTTTTATCTTCTTCAAACACACATGCTTTGAGAGCTGTGAAGTGCAAGACATGGCAATATTGTAAGGTGGTTTTTGTCCTTATGCTTCTGTGTCTTGTGCTAGTTAAGTCAGTAGAGTAGTCAGTATGAGTACTGGAAGTTATTCCTGTAATGGGATAGTATATAGTCAATTACATATGGCGTTGTCTGAAAATCACATA